>NC_041388.1:708298412-708314414 GCF_002162155.2 Triticum dicoccoides | reverse complement strand
GACGTCTAACTTGTTTTTGCAGGGCATGTTGTGATGTGATATGGTCAAGGCATGATGCTGAATTTTATTGTATGAGATGATCATGTTTTGTAACCGAGTTATCGGCAACTGGCAGGAGCCTTATGGTTGTCGTTTTACTGTATGCAATGCAATCGCGATGTAATGCTTTACTTTTATCACTAAGCGGTAGCGATAGTCGTAGAAGCACAAGCTTGGCGAGACGACAACGATGCTACGATGGAGATCAAGGTGTCACGCCGGTGACGATGGTGATCACGACGGTGCTACGGAGATGGAGATCACAAGCACAAGATGACGATGGCCATATCATATCACTTATATTGATTGCATGTGATGTTTATCCTTTTATGCATCTTATCTTGCTTTGATTGACGGTAGCATTATAAGATGATCTCTCACTAAATTATCAAGAAGTGTTCTCCCTGAGTATGCACCATTGCGAAAGTTCTTCGTGCTGAAACAACACGTGATGATCGGGTGTGATAGGTTCTACGTTCAAATACAACGGGTGCAAAATAGTTGCACACGCAGAATACTCAGGTTATACTTGACGAGCCAAGCATATACAGATATGGCCTCGGAACACGGAGACCGAAAGGTCGAGCGTGAATCATATAGTAGATATGATCAACATAACGATGTTCACCATTGAAAACTACTCCATCTCACGTGATGATCGGTTATGGTTTAGTTGGTTTGGATCACGTAATCACTTATAGGATTAGAGGGATGTCTATCTAAGTGGGAGTTCTTTAATTAATTTGATTAACTGAACTTAAATTTATCATGAAACTTAGTACCTGATTAGTATCTTGCTTGTTTATGTTTGATTGTAGATAGATGGCTCGTGCTGTTGTTCCGTTGAATTTTAATGCGTTCCTTGAGAAAGCAAAGTTGAAAGTTGATGGTAGCAATTACACGGACTGGGTCCGTAACTTGAGGATTATCCTCATTGCTGCACAGAAGAATTACGTCCTGGAAGCACCACTGGGTGCCAGGCCTGCTGCAGGAGCAACGCCGGATGTTATGAACGTCTGGCAGAGCAAAGCTGATGACTACTCGATAGTTCAGTGTGCCATGCTTTACGGCTTAGAATCGGGACTTCAACGATGTTTTGAACGTCATGGAGCATATGAGATGTTCCAGGAGTTGAAGTTAATATTTCAAGCAAATGCCCGGATTGAGAGATATGAAGTCTCCAATAAGTTCTATAGCTGCAAGATGGAGGAGAACAGTTCTGTCAGTGAGCATATACTCAAAATGTCTGGGTATAATAATCACTTGATTCAATTGGGAGTTAATCTTCCAGATGATTGCGTCATTGACAGAATTCTTCAATCACTGCCACCAAGCTACAAGAGCTTCGTGATGAAGTATAATATGGAAGGGATGAATAAGACTATTCCCGAGCTCTTCGCGATGCTGAAAGCTGCGGAGGTAGAAATCAAGAAGGAGCATCAAAGTGTTGATGGTCAACAAGACCACTAGTTTCAAGAAAAAGGGCAAAGGGAAGAAGAAGGGGAACTTCAAAAAGAACAACAAGCAAGTTGCTACTCAAGAGAAGAAACCCAAACCTGGACCTAAGCCTGAAACTGAGTGCTTATATTGCAAGCAGACTGGTCACTGGAAGCGGAACTGCCCCAAGTATTTGGCGGATAAGAAGGATGGCAAGGTGAGCAAAGGTATATGTGATATACATGTTATTGATGTGTACCTTACTAATGCTCGCAGTAGCACCTGTGTATTTGATACTGGTTCTGTTGCTAATATTTGCAACTCGAAACAGGGACTAAGGATCAAGCGAAGATTGGTTAAGGACGAGGTGACGATGCGCGTGGGAAACGGTTCCAAAGTCGATGTGATCGCAGTCGGCACGCTACCTCTACATCTACCTTCGGGATTAGTATTAGACCTAAATAATTGTTATTTGGTGCCAGCGTTAAGCATGAACATTATATCTGGATCTTGTTTGATGCGAGACGGTTATTCATTTAAATCAGAGAATAATGGTTGTTCTATTTATATGAGTAATATCTTTTATGGTCATGCACCCTTGAAGAGTGGTCTATTCTTATTGAATCTCGGTAGTAGTAACACACATATTCATAATGTTGAAGCCAAAAGATGCAGAGTTGATAATGAGAGTGCAACTTATTTGTGGCACTGCCGTTTAGGTCATATCGGTGTAAAGCGCATGAAGAAACTCCATACTGATGGACTTTTGGAACCACTTGATTATGAATTGCTTGGTACTTGCGAACCTTGCCTCATGGGCAAGATGACCAAAACACCGTTCTCCGGTACTATGGAGAGAGCAACAGATTTGTTGGAAATCATACATACAGATGTATGTGGTCCGATGAATATTGAGGCTCGTGGCGGATATCGTTATTTTCTCACCTTCACAGATAATTTGAGCAGATATGGGTATATCTACTTAATGAAACATAAGTCTGAAACATTTGAAAAGTTCAAGGAATTTCAGAGTGAAGTTGAAAATCATCGTAATAAGAAAATAAAGTTTCTACGATCTGATCGTGGAGGAGAATATTTGAGTTACGAGTTTGGTGTACATTTGAAAAATTGTGGAATAGTTTTGCAACTCACGCCACCCGAAACACCTCAGCGTAATGGTGTGTCCGAACGTCGTAATCGTACTTTATTGGATATGGTGCGATCTATGATGTCTCTTACTGATTTACCGCTATCGTTTTGGGGATACGCTCTAGAGACGGCCGTATTCACGTTAAATAGGGCACCATCAAAATCCGTTGAGATGACGCCTTATGAACTATGGTTTGGCAAGAAACCAAAGTTGTCGTTTCTGAAAGTTTGGGGCTGCGATGCTTATGTGAAAAAGCTTCAACCTGATAAGCTCGAACCCAAATCGGAGAAATGTGTCTTCATAGGATATCCAAAGGAAACTATTGGACACACCTTCTATCACAGATCCGAAGGCAAGACTTTTGTTGCTAAATTCAGAAACTTTCTGGAGAAGGAGTTTCTCTCGAAAGAAGTGAGTGGGAGGAAAGTAGAACTTGATGAGGTAACTGTACCTGCTCCCTTATTGGAAAGTAGTGCATCACAGAAAACTGTTTCTGCGACATCTACACCAGTTAGTGAGAAATCTAATGATGATGATCATGAAACTTCAGAACAAGATACTACTGAACCTCGTAGATCAACCAGAGTAAGATCCGCACCAGTGTGATACGGTAATCCCGTTTTGGAAGTCATGCTACTAGATCATGATGAACCTACGAACTATGAAGAAGCGATGGTGAGCCCAGATTCCGCAAAGTGGCTTGAAGCCATGAAATCTGAGATGGGATCCATGTATGAGAACAAAGTATGGACTTTGGTTGACTTGCCCGATGATCGGCAAGCATTTGAGAATAAATGGATCTTCAAGAAGAAGACTGACGCTGACGGTAATATTACTGTCTACAAAGCTCGACTTGTCGCGAAAGGTTTTTCGGCAAGTTCAAGGGATTGACTACGATGAGACCTTCTCACCCGTAGCGATGCTTAAGTCTGTCCGAATCATGTTAGCAATTGCCACATTTTATAATTATGAAATTTGGCAAATGGATGTCAAAACTGCATTCCTGAATGGATTTCTGGAAGAAGAGTTGTATATGATGCAGCCAGAAGGTTTTGTCGATCCAAAGGGAGCTAACAAAGTGTGCAAGCTCCAGCGATCCATTTATGGACTGGTGCAAGCCTCTCGGAGTTGGAATAAATGATTTGATAGTGTGATCAAAGCATTTGGTTTTATACAGACTTTTGGAGAAGTCTGTATTTACAAGAAAGTGAGTGGGAGCTCTGTAGCATTTCTGATATTATATGTGGATGACATATTATTGATTGGAAATGATATAGAATTTCTAGATAGCATAAAGGGATACTTGAATAAGAGTTTTTCAATGAAAGACCTTGGTGAAGCTGCTTACATATTAGGCATTAAGATCTATAGAGATAGATCAAGACGCTTAATTGGACTTTCACAAACAACATACCTTGACAAAATTTTGAAGAAGTTCAAAATGGATCAAGCAAAGAAAGGATTCTTGCCTGTGTTACAAGGTGTGAAATTGAGTAAGACTCAATGCCCGACCACTGCAGAAGATAGAGAGAATATGAAAGATGTTCCCTATGCATCAGCGATAGGATCTATCATGTATGCAATGCTGTGTACCAGACCTGATGTGTGCCTTGCTATAAGTTTAGCAGGGAGGTACCAAAGTAATCCAGGAGTGGATCACTGGACAGCGGTCAAGAACATCCTGAAATACCTGAAAAGGACTAAGGATATGCTTCTCGTATATGGAGGTGACAAAGAGCTCGTCGTAAAAGGTTACGCTGATGCAAGCTTTGACACTGATCCGGACGATTCTAAATCGCAAACCGGATACGCGTTTACATTAAACGGTGGAGCTGTCAGTTGGTGCAGTTCTAAACAAAGCATTGTAGCAGGATCTACATGTGAAGCGGAGTACATAGCTGCTTCGGAAGCAGCAAATGAAGGAGTCTGGATGAGGGAGTTCATATCCGATCTAGGTGTCATACCTAGTGCATCGGGTCCAATGAAAATCTTTTGTGACAATACTGGTGCAATTGCCTTGGCAAAGGAATCCAGATTTCACAAGAGAACCAAGCACATCAAGAGACGCTTCAATTCCATCCGTGATCTAGTCCAGGTGGGAGACACAGAGATTTGCAAAATACATACGGATCTGAATGTTGCACACCCATTGACTAAGCCTCTTCCACGAGCAAAACATGATCAGCACCAAGGCTCCATGGGTGTTAGAATCATTACGGTGTAATCTAGATTATTGACTCTAGTGCAAGTGGGAGACTGAAGGAAATATGCCCTAGAGGCAATAATAAAGTTATTATTTATTTCCTTATAATCATGATAAATGTTTATTATTCATGCTAGAATTGTAGTAACCGGAAACATAATACATGTGTGAATACATAGACAAACAAAGTGTCACTAGTATGCCTCTACTTGACTAACTCGTTAATCAAAGATGGTTATGTTTCCTAACCATGAACAATGATTTGTTATTTGATTAACGGGATCACATCATTAAGAGAATGATCTGATTGACTTGACCCATTCCGTTAGCATAGCACCCGATCGTTTAGTATGTTGCTATTGCTTTCTTCATGACTTATACATGTTCCTATAACTATGAGATTATGCAACTCCCGTTTACCGGAGGAACACTTTGGGTACTACCAAACGTCACAACGTAACTGGGTGATTATAAAGGAGTACTACAGGTGTCTTCAAAGGTACATGTTGGGTTGGCGTATTTCGAGATTAGGTTTTGTCACTCCGATTGTCGGAGAGGTATCTCTGGGCCCTCTCGGTAATGCACATCACTTAAGCCTTGCAAGCATTGCAACTAAATGAGTTAGTTGCGGGATGATGTATTACAGAACGAGTAAAGAGACTTGCCGGTAACGAGATTGAACTAGGTATTGGAATACCGACGATCAAATCTCGGGCAAGTAACATACCGATGACAAAGGGAACAACGTATGTTGTTATGCGGTCTGACCGATAAAGATCTTCGTAGAATATGTAGGAGCCAATATGGGCATCCAGGTCCCGCTATTGGTTATTGACCGGAGACGTGTCTCGGTCATGTCTACATTGTTCTCGAACCCGTAGGGTCCGCACGCTTAACGTTACGATGACAGTTATTATGAGTTTATGCATTTTGATGTACCGAAGTTAGTTCGGAGTCCCGGATGTGATCACGGATATGACGAGGAGTCTCGAAATGGCCGAGACATAAAGATTGATATATTGGAAGCCTATATTTGGACATCGGAACTATTCCGGGTGAAATTGGGATTTTACCGGAGTACCGGGAGGTTACCGGAACCCCCCCGGGAGCCATATGGGCCTTAATGGGCTTTAGTGGAAAAGAGAAAGGGGCAGCCTAAGGTGTCCGCGCGCCTCCCCCCTCCTCTAGTCCTATTAGGACTAGGAGAGGTGGCCGCCCCCCCTCTCTCTCTTTCCCCCTCGGGGAATCCTAGTCCAACTAGGATTGGGGGGGGGGGGGCAGTCCTACTCCCGAAAGGAGTATGACTCCTCTTGCACCCTCCTCCTGGCCGGCGGCCCCCTCCCCCTTGGCTCCTTTATATACTGAGGCAAAGGCACCCCAGAAACACACAAGTTGATCCACGTGATCTATTCCTTAGCCGTGTGCGGTGCCCCCAGCCACCATAGTCCTCGATAATACTGTAGCGGAGTTTAGGCGAAGCCCTGCTGCTGTAGTACATCAAGATCGTCACCACGCCGTCATGCTGACGGAACTCTTCCCCGACACTTTGCTGGATCGGAGTCCGGGGATCGTCATCGAGCTGAACGTGTGCTCGAACTCGGAGGTGCCGTAGTTTCGGTGCTTGATCGGTTGGATCGTGAAGACGTACGACTACTTCCTCTATGTTGTGTCAACGCTTCCGCAGTCGGTCTGCGTGGGTACGTAGACAACACTCTCCCCTCTCGTTGCTATGCATCACATGATCTTGCCTGTGCGTAGGAATTTTTTTAAAATTACTACGAAACCCAACAAAAAGTGCCTACAGGTTGGCGATGGAAACACATGATGAGATGCATTCTGGGGGTGCATGTTGTACTAGACTGGACGGCGACAAATCAATTTGGAATTCGATTTGGAAATCTAATGTTCCACTCAAGATGCGTATTATGGCATGGAAGACGGCGACGGGTGCATTGGCAACTAATCTAGGCAAAGCGCATCGTCGTATTCATATACAGAGATCATGTCCTATTTGTGGAGCAGAGATTGAAAGCAGTTTTCATGCATTGATTTCATGCATGCACGCCTGACATGTTTGGGAGGGCTTACGTGCAATCTGGCCCTTGCCTGATGACTCACTACTAGTGGACTCTCGTAAGGACTGGGTACTGCAGCTACTTTCAAAATGTTTGGACAAGACCAAGGACTTGGTAATTATGACGATTTGGCGTATTTGGCAACTCCGAAATGATATAACACATGGGAAGAATGAGACCCCAGTAGAGGTAACTGTGGATTATCTTGACAGTTATTATAAGTCGCTGAATTTGGTAAGGACCTATAGCATGGAGGAAATCGTCAAAGGGAAGATGCCGTTGTATGAGGACAGTCGGCCAAAGTGTGTAAAAACTACAGAATCCCCCACGCCTTGGCCTCCTCCGCCTATGGGCTGGGTTGCGTTGTCGGTAGACGATTCATTCTCGTGCCAGGATGGTCGCACTTCGATTGGCATGGTGCTTCGCAGGGAGAACAGATCTATGATTTTTGCGGCATATAGGTACATTTTCCACTGTAATGATGCCCTGGAAGTGGAAATTCATGCTATTATGCAGGGTATGGCACTGGCCATTCAGCATTCGGACTGCCCGGTGATTGTTCAATCAGACTCTTCAAATGCTCTGGCTATTCTCTCGAGCGACAATCTTTCAAGGTCGGCCTATGATCATCTAGCTGCTGAGATTAAAGCTCATTTGATAGTTAGGAAGTTTGTTCCTCTAAAAGTTAGCAGATATCAAAATAGGGTAGCACATCAATTGACACACTATAGCCGCACTGAAGCTTATACATCGGTATGGGTGAACTCGATTCCTCTGTGGTGTGAGGAATTAGTGTCTCGTTATTGTAACCCTCTCGTTGTGGAATAAAACATCCTTTCTCCCTGCCAAAAAAAAAAGAAATCTTACATTCACATGTCTTCCGTCGTTTCCTTTTTCGGCCAGTCAAAATCTTACATATTTTCGGCCATAATCGGCATGTCGAAGCGGATGAAGGAATTCAGAGGAGATATAAACCTAATAAATAATATTGTATATAAATTAATTCACAAAGCTGGAAAAGCTCAGTTGGCTACAGCATGTGGCTGTTAACCACAAGGTCGGAGGTTCGAGCCCTCCTTCTAGCGCATTTTCGATTTTTAATATTTTTTCTTCAAATTATAACCATTGCACTTTTCTTTTTATATAGAGAGAAATTCATACCATTGCTCTTTTTCTTTTTTGTACATTCCCACCATTGTTCACTGACTTTTTTTTCTTCCAAATTCACATGATTCGGAGTTCTTTCTTACATTGTCGACTGTAACGTTGCATGCATAGCATGGACAAAAATACATTCACTTCTTCCAGTCCATCAGACATTATATAAAAGTCCATCTAACTAAGAATGTATAACTGCATGGAGTTTAGATTCATACGCATCAAAAAAAGAAAGAAAGCAAGAAACCTAGATTCACTCGACGTGACCCATGGTGATGACATACATCCATGTGGATGAACAAACCACCCACATCGATAGCATTCCAACATCGCGGTGAGGAGGCATCTACTGGAGAACCCGCCCTCTCATGCGCATTGGGCCAAACCTACTCACCTCTAGCCAACCATGGTACCAGAACGGCGGCGGCACCGGCCACCTGCCATCCAAAGTTTAGTTTCCACATTGTATCGTAAGTCGGATGTCAAATAGAACAGTCACAAACAACTAAAAGTTTCACCGAGAAACAGAAAGAATCCAACCTACCGGTTTTGGCTGTTCGTCTCGTGTTGGCCTTCATCCAGTCTGCGAACGGCCTCACTGGTCTTCCTCCTGTCGCCCGATGAGGTTTTTACAGTGTGGTTAAGCTCTCCTTGAATAACTTACCTTTGTACTCCCTCTGTAAACTAATATAAAATCATTTAGATCACTACTTTAGTGATCTAACCGATCTTATATTACTTTACAGTGCGAGTACTATTTAGAGCAAGTAGGAGAGGGAGAGAGAAGGAAAAGCATACCGTTCCAACTCGAGCCCAAACAGATGCAGGACTTCACAGATTTGCTTGCAAGGTAGGAAAGGAGTTCCACTGGGCCTTCCATCATAAAAGTTCATGCCGACGAGGCTCCCATTGAAAAAGTAAATCAGGGGGCCACCGATCCCAATCTGTTGCAAGAAGACACCAGTCGTAGAGTACATATGGTTAGCGGGATAGTGGATGCATCCAGAGGAGGGCAAGGTGACCGCCTCATTGGAGTCTGACGCAATGTCACTATCTATATAAACCGCCGTGTAGAAAAGAGGCGACAGAAATTCACCTTCGCGATTTGATAGTCTGACGGCCTAAGGTCCTTGCAACCAAATGCGCTACACTTGTCCAGGTCTTCGCGACCAAGTATAGGTTCGCCCATCGAGGCACACAACAGTCCTTTGGGTTCACGCCCGATAGCTACCACCCTTCTGGGCAAGGACTCTGGATGAAGCTCCAGGTCTCCTGGAAGACCCTTGCGCAAACCCTTAACAGTCACAATAGCAACGTTATACACTAAATGGTATCATTCCATTGTCCCATTCAAGCGTTGATTCGGAGGGAGAAACACCTCGATCTGCAAGTCAAAAGTGAGCTTAATGGCTAAACCATATATCTAACCGAAAACCGTGGCGAAACGATTAGGGGAACCTGAAAGATTTAGAGAATATTTGCCACACTTGGGCTTTTCAATTACATGTCAATATATAGACAGATTTACAATCCTAACCATAAATGGGAGATCACAACAATATCGATACTCCTCGATTTAGGGGATTAGGAGATATGTCACGATACGTGACATATTAGTCTAACACTCCCCCACAGTCACAACGGGAGGAGAGCGGACGTTGAGACTGGACCAAAAATCCAGAAACAACGGCGACGGGAGGCCCTTCGTCAAGATGTCGGCGAACTGGCGTGACGAGGGAACATGCAGCACACGGACCTGACCCATGGCAACACGATCGCGAACGAAGTGGAGACCGATCTCGATGTGTTTCATACGCTGATGCTGGACGGGGTTCGTGGACATGTAGACGGCGCTGACGTTGTCGCAGAAGACGATCGTCGCAGGAGGAGATGGTCGATGAAGCTCCTGGAGAAGTTGCCGAAGCCAACTCGCCTCAGCCACGGCGTTAGCCATGGCGCGGTACTCGGCTTCAGCGCTCGAGCGCGAGACCGTGTGTTGTCGCTTGGAGGACCAAGAGACGAGATTATCTCCGAGGTAGACACTGAAGCCTGACGTGGAGCGCCGAGTGTCAGGGTAGCCGGCCCAGTCGGCGTCGGTGTAGGCAATCATGGAGTCCGGTGAAGTCGAGTAGAGCTGAAGGCCATGAGAGAGCGTGCCCTTGACGTAGCGCAAGATGCGCTTGATGGCCGCGAGGTGCTGCTCACGCGGGTCGTGCATATGAAGACAAACCTGCTGAACGGTGTACGCAATGCCGGGGCGCGTAAAGGTGAGGTACTGGAGAGCTCCAGCAAGACTCCGGTACTCCGTGGGATCGGCCACGGAAGAGCCGACAGTAGCGGCGAGCTTCGGCGAGGTGTCAACCGGTGTCGAGGCCGACTTGCAGGCAGTCATGCCGGCCCTGTCCAGAATCTCTGCGGCGTACTTAGCTTGCGAAAGATGCATGCCAGAGGAGTCGCGGGTGACCGCGATGCCGAGGAAGTAGTGAAGGCTGCCCATGTCCGTCATGGCGAACTCTGCTCGGAGAAAGGCCGTGATCCTGTCCAACAAGCGGGTCGAGGAGGCGATGAGGACGATGTCCAGCAGGAGGAAGGTTGTGCCTTCCGCACACCAGAGAACGAACAACGAGGTGTCCGAGCGGGAGCACACGTAGCCGGTCGAAGTGATGAAAGTCGCGAAGCGCTGGTACCACGCACGGGGAGCCTGCTTGAGACCGTATAGAGAACGGTTCAGCCGACAGACGTGCTCGGGGCGAGTGGAGTCGATGAAGCCAGTGGGTTGACGACAGTAGACGACTTCAGCAAGAGTGCCATGTAGAAAGGCGTTCTTGACGTCGAGCTGACGAGTCTCCCAATTAAGAGAGAGCGTGATGGAGAGGATGACACGCACGGTGGCCGGTTTGACAACCGGGCTGAATGTCTCGTCGAAGTCGACACCGGGCTCCTGAGAGAAACCCTGAAGCACCCAGCGAGCTTTGTAGCGATCAAGGGAGCCATCAGGTTTGAGCTTGTGGCGAAAAACCCACTTGTCGGAGACGATGTTAGCATCCCGAGGAGGGGGCAGAAGATCCCAAGTGTTGTTGCTGAGGAGAGCGCGGTACTCCGCAGTCATAGCATCGAGCCAGTTGGGATCCTTGAGAGCTGCACGGGCGGAGGTGGGGACTGGCGAGTACCTGCTGACAGATGAAACATGCAGGTTAAGCCGCTCGCGAGGGCCCTTGTGGATGCCGGAGGTGCTGCGTGTGCGATGAGTGGGTGGGGCGCCTGGTTCAGGAGGGGCGCCCGGTGAGGGAGGGGCGGGTGGTGATGGGTGGTGCGGGTGGTGATGGAGGGGTGGGTGGTTGGGTGGGTGGCGGGGTAGGGGTAGGAGTGGTGATCGGAAGAGGCAGGACAACTATGGGTAGTGTGTCATCGTCGGTGAGGAAGTCATATGTGGCTGCGGTGGTGGGCTGTAGGGAGGCAAATGGAAAGGTCATCTCATCAAAGACGACGTGACGGGAGATGATGATGCGGTGGGTAGTGAGGTCCATGCACCGATATCCCTTATGATGAGAGGAATAGCCCAAAAAAACGCAAGCACTCGAACGCGGCGACAGTTTATGTGGCATGGTGGAGGCGGTATTGGGATAGCATAGGCAGCCGAAGACGCATAGTGATGAGTAATCGGGATGGTTGTCGTGAAGGGCAAAGTATGGAGAGGGAGCCGCAATGGTTTTGGTGGGAAGACGACTAAGAACGTGAGTGGCGGCGTGAAGTGCTTCGGCCCAAAAATGAGGAGGTAAGCTAGCCTGAAATAAGAGAGAACGCACAATGTCATTGACGGTGCGAATAATGCGTTCAGCTTTACTGTTTTGTTGTGTGTATGGGCAAGAAAAACGAATATGAATACCATGCGTGGCAGCAAGAGAGTGGAGTTTGTTGTTGTCGAACTCACGACCATTGTCACATTGTATGGACACGAGAGGTAAGCCAAACTGAGTATGAGCGAATGCGCGAAAAGCGGAGAGCGAAGCGTAAGCATCAGATTTTTGGCGAAGTGGAACGGTCCATAGAAAATGTGTGAAATCATCAAGAATGACTAAAAAATATTTATTGCCAGAAACACTCAAGATTGGTGAAGTCCAAAGATCACAATGCACTAACTCGAATGGACGAGTGGTACGAGTAGTAGAAGCAGAAAAAGGCAAACGGACATGACGTCCTAGTTGACAAGCATGACATAAAGTGGAGTGATTTATTTGTCTAATACAAGGGAGGGAAATATGCTGCAGGAGGCGACGGTAAGCATCATGGCCGGGATGACCGAGACGACGGTGCCACACGTCGTGAGGGGCGGTGAGCATGGCGAGGGCGCGAGGAGGCGGAGGGCATGTGAACGTGTAGAGCTCCCCCGTACTATTGCACCGAAGGATCTCGCGACGGGAATGAAGGTCCTTCACAGAGAAACCAAAGGTGTTACTAGGACATGGCGTAAGTGAAAAGGTCTGTTAGGAAAAAGGGAGGGAAGGGAAGAATGACCGGATGTGGTGACGGGAACGGTGGAACCGTCGCCGACCACCACGTGACGATATATAGGATGAGGAGAAAGGGAGGATAAGATACCGGCATCGGAGGAAAGGTGGGCGGTCGCGCCACTGTCCAGGACCCACTCGGGAGCAGGCTATTGCAACGTCATGTTGGTGAAGTGTTGGGCGAGAGCAGAGGTGTCCCATGATGGTGCCGGTGTTGGTGGTGCAGCGTAGGGCAGCGCGGCGCCGTATGGGACGGAGGCGTAACCGCCGTAGTAGGCGCTGGGAGCAGCCGGTGGAGCGGCCATGTAGGCGTGAGCGCAGGGGCCCGGAGCCCGTTCGAGGATGCCGCCGGTGTTGCCGCCAGTGTTGGTGAGGCGGGACTGCATGGGCCACATCTAGATGGCTCCTGTCCAAGAATTGAACGGAGTTGGCATGGGAGGAGCGCCACCGCCGGACTTGTACCCCTTGTTCTTTCCCTTCCCCTTGCCATAGCCGGTGGCATGAGGATTGTGGATGGGAGCAGGAGCCCGCCATGGCTGGCCGCCGGCCGAACCGGAAGGAGCACCACCGCCGCCTCCGGAGGACGAGCCGCCGCCGCTGGGAGGAGCGGGGACGGGTCCTTTGGCGGCGTAAAAAGCAGAGGCCGAGGTGTTGTTGGAGCGCCGAGAGGCCTTCATCTCGTGGAGCAGCAGCATGTTGCGAAAGTTGAGGAAGGTAGGGAACGGCGTGAGGAGGGGGGCGATGTCGGCGACGCTGTCGAAGCGCTCATGGAGGCCCTTGATGACGTTGGTGACGAGCTCGGGATCGGAGATGGGCGCACCGACCTCAGCGAGGGCGTCAGCCGCCGTCTTCTGCAGGTGAAGGTACTCGGTGATGGACCGATCCTCCTGCTTGATGTTGTGGAACTCCTCGGCGAGATAAATCTCGCGGCTCTTTTGGTTGTCGTTGAAGAGCGCGACGACGGCGGTCCAGACCTTGTACGCCGTGGCGGTGGCGGGGTCGGTAGGCATGACGAGGTCGACGATGTCCATGGCCATGGAGCCATAGAGCCAGCGGAGCACGAGGATGTCGAGGCGGAGCCACGTTGGGTCGGTGGAGGGCGTCTCGGAGGTGAGGTGATCCTCGAGGGCGTAGGTGGTGACGGCTATATTGAAGAAGGTCCTCCACTTGGGGAAGACGGCGCTCTTGAACTCGAGGACGATGGGGACGAGAGAGCGGACGTTGGGGATGGCGGTGGCCTGCGCCCAAAGGGCAGCGTTGGGGTGAGGAGCAGCCGGCTCGGAGGGCGCCATGGGAGGGAGGTGGTGGCCGGCGGCGTGGGAGCAGGAGCCGGCGGCGCTAGGGTTGGAGGAGCGGAAGCGAGGGGATTCTTAGGCTGATATACCATGTAGAAGAGCATGCTCTAGCCAATGCAACCAAAAGACCGATCTGATGGAAGAGACTAGGCAGCACATTATACGTCAACACTCCCCTCATGTGTGGCTCCCTCAGGTCTAAACGTGGACCGAAAGTGGGCTGCAATTTAATTGCGCCAGCCGGGTCTTGAACTCAAGACCTCTTGGCTCTGATACCATTAAAGATTTAGAGAATATTTGCCACACTTGGGCTTTTCCATTACATGTCAATATATAGACAAATTTACAATCCTAACCATAAATGGGAGATCACAACAATATCGATACTCCTCGATTTAGGGGATTAGGAGATATGTCACGATACGTGACATATTAGTCTAACAGAACCGACCCTCATATTCTCATCAATCGTGTCTGTAGCCTCACAGGTTCTAACCAAACTGGCTGAAGTCACAATGACAGTGCGTGTGCCCCCGTTTGTCAAAGGACACTTTACAAGGACGCCTGTGCAAACGAAAAACCTCATGCCGTTTCCTACACATGATATAAGTTTGATCATTAGCATGAAAGGTTAGTACTACGAAAAGGTAACAATTGATTTGGCTTTTAAAAATCACCGTTGAATGAAACAAGTGAGACAACACGCCGGGATATGGTTTCAACTATCTTCTTATCAAGTCTCTGCCAGGCATTCTTCCCACTACCAAATGCATTATAGAAACCTTTATAACCTCTCCAAGCATGTAAGCAACCAAAAACATCGTCGAATGTCCTAACCAGGCGCCCATTCACTTTTCCAAAAAAAAAAACAGGTACATGAGTAGTTATATTGTGCTACAATAGCTATAAGAAAATGCACAATGCATAAGTCAGAGATATCAAAAGCAACAACATACATTCCAGCATAAGTGGTTCTGGCTTGGGATAGCCCATGGATTCTATCCAGTTCCAAGTATCCATGAATCCTGATGCAAAGAGGTGATCAATATTAGTAGTCAGATGTGCCGCGCAATGATCAATAGCTAATGCTTTGGATGATCGATGACTTGCAGTAGTATAGTT
Source organism: Triticum dicoccoides (assembly GCF_002162155.2). NCBI lineage: Eukaryota > Viridiplantae > Streptophyta > Magnoliopsida > Poales > Poaceae > Triticum > Triticum dicoccoides. The sequence continues at coordinate 708,299,427 of NC_041388.1, read as the reverse complement.
CACACCTGAAGGTATTATTCTTGAAGCACCTGGAGGAGGTACATAAGATCCCTGTCTGCTATTGTTGGTTTTTCTCGTTGAGAAACCTAAAATGGATAAGAGAATCAGCACAATTAGAAAGTGCGTGACAAGCGGGAGTATATACATGGACCACATGTTAATATAATGATGATTACTATGATTAGAAGAAATGACACTTTGACGATGCACAATATAGGGTCTCAAGTGATTCTGAAATGTTCACCTGCACTATAAGGTGTCATTCTGCCATGAAGTTTTGCCCAAGGACTGCATTAGAACACAGCAGAGTCGTTATTATGATAAATAAACACACACAAGTACTGGCCCCAAACAAGCAGTCGATAGACGATGTAACCAATGTGGAAAAGGAAACAAGGTAGGAAAAAAAAAACCCAAAACAGGCCATAAAAAAGTGTACAACAAAAGAAGAAGGATGGGAAGATCAAGATGCTACGTATGAGTTACATTGTCCACATCTTATTTTGAACGAAAATGTTTTAACACTTCCCACTTAGACAGATAAGAGTAGCTTCAGCACCGAAGCAAGCACAATAAATCAGCAACAGGGAAAGTGGTAGGCAAACTTAAAATACGGTTTCAAATAATAGGCTTCGTGGCAGCATGAAGCATCAGCTCAGGGATGGAACTTTCAGCCTATTTTGCGGAGACACGGCAAACCGCATCAAAAAGGAAAAACAATTTGGGGGCATGGTGGGTATCTATGTATTTTGAAGAAAAAAACGCAACAAGTTAACAATATTATTATATGGTTGAGATACTAGTATCTCAATTTCCATAAGTAGCATCGTGCTGCCGCATCCAGTCACACCATAAGACAACTGGCTGCTTGTGCTAGTAATGCCGCTACCCCTACATGGCATTCCCCCCTTACCGAATCAACAAGTAGCAACCGGCATACAAGCAGTCGGTGCACAATATTCAAGTTAGTAAGCAAGTATTGACATCTGAAGATGGGAGATTTACATCGGCTAAA
>NC_041388.1:708292255-708298402 GCF_002162155.2 Triticum dicoccoides | reverse complement strand
GGATTCTTAGGCTGATATACCATGTAGAAGAGCATGCTCTAGCCAATGCAACCAAAAGACCGATCTGATGGAAGAGACTAGGCAGCACATTATACGTCAACACTCCCCTCATGTGTGGCTCCCTCAGGTCTAAACGTGGACCGAAAGTGGGCTGCAATTTAATTGCGCCAGCCGGGTCTTGAACTCAAGACCTCTTGGCTCTGATACCATTAAAGATTTAGAGAATATTTGCCACACTTGGGCTTTTCCATTACATGTCAATATATAGACAAATTTACAATCCTAACCATAAATGGGAGATCACAACAATATCGATACTCCTCGATTTAGGGGATTAGGAGATATGTCACGATACGTGACATATTAGTCTAACAGAACCGACCCTCATATTCTCATCAATCGTGTCTGTAGCCTCACAGGTTCTAACCAAACTGGCTGAAGTCACAATGACAGTGCGTGTGCCCCCGTTTGTCAAAGGACACTTTACAAGGACGCCTGTGCAAACGAAAAACCTCATGCCGTTTCCTACACATGATATAAGTTTGATCATTAGCATGAAAGGTTAGTACTACGAAAAGGTAACAATTGATTTGGCTTTTAAAAATCACCGTTGAATGAAACAAGTGAGACAACACGCCGGGATATGGTTTCAACTATCTTCTTATCAAGTCTCTGCCAGGCATTCTTCCCACTACCAAATGCATTATAGAAACCTTTATAACCTCTCCAAGCATGTAAGCAACCAAAAACATCGTCGAATGTCCTAACCAGGCGCCCATTCACTTTTCCAAAAAAAAACAGGTACATGAGTAGTTATATTGTGCTACAATAGCTATAAGAAAATGCACAATGCATAAGTCAGAGATATCAAAAGCAACAACATACATTCCAGCATAAGTGGTTCTGGCTTGGGATAGCCCATGGATTCTATCCAGTTCCAAGTATCCATGAATCCTGATGCAAAGAGGTGATCAATATTAGTAGTCAGATGTGCCGCGCAATGATCAATAGCTAATGCTTTGGATGATCGATGACTTGTAGTAGTATAGTTCACACCTGAAGGTATTATTCTTGAAGCACCTGGAGGAGGTACATAAGATCCCTGTCTGCTATTGTTGGTTTTTCTCGTTGAGAAACCTAAAATGGATAAGAGAATCAGCACAATTAGAAAGTGCGTGACAAGCGGGAGTATATACATGGACCACATGTTAATATAATGATGATTACTATGATTAGAAGAAATGACACTTTGACGATGCACAATATAGGGTCTCAAGTGATTCTGAAATGTTCACCTGCACTATAAGGTGTCATTCTGCCATGAAGTTTTGCCCAAGGACTGCATTAGAACACAGCAGAGTCGTTATTATGATAAATAAACACACACAAGTACTGGCCCCAAACAAGCAGTCGATAGACGATGTAACCAATGTGGAAAAGGAAACAAGGTAGGAAAAAAAAACCCAAAACAGGCCATAAAAAAGTGTACAACAAAAGAAGAAGGATGGGCAGATCAAGATGCTACGTATGAGTTACATTGTCCACATCTTATTTTGAACGAAAATGTTTTAACACTTCCCACTTAGACAGATAAGAGTAGCTTCAGCACCGAAGCAAGCACAATAAATCAGCAACAGGGAAAGTGGTAGGCAAACTTAAAATACGGTTTCAAATAATAGGCTTCGTGGCAGCATGAAGCATCAGCTCAGGGATGGAACTTTCAGCCTATTTTGCGGAGACACGGCAAACCGCATCAAAAAGGAAAAACAATTTGGGGGCATGGTGGGTATCTATGTATTTTGAAGAAAAAAACGCAACAAGTTAACAATATTATTATATGGTTGAGATACTAGTATCTCAATTTCCATAAGTAGCATCGTGCTGCCGCATCCAGTCACACCATAAGACAACTGGCTGCTTGTGCTAGTAATGCCGCTACCCCTACATGGCATTCCCCCCTTACCGAATCAACAAGTAGCAACCGGCATACAAGCAGTCGGTGCACAATATTCAAGTTAGTAAGCAAGTATTGACATCTGAAGATGGGAGATTTACATCGGCTAAACTGGAAGTATTTATGGCCCGTTGCTAAGAAAATGTCACTGTTTTGTTGTTTTGTTCGTCCATTGCTAAGGAGATGTGTGAAAAGTGAAAACACACACCTATGGCACCAGTACTGTTACTATGTAAAAATGGATAAACTTAGAAGGGGAATTTGAACAGGAGAAGAGGGCAGGAGGCTTGAAACCAATATAGATAAACTAGTTGGGGAAGTTTGTTCACAATATAGCTCATAATAAATACTAGAAGGCATACCCGAGTATCTCATATTGCTCCAAGCGTTGACGAAGCAATATCCATGGTAGAAACAAAGGCTTTCCTGTATCACTATCGAAACAAATGTTCATCCCAACAAAATTCCCAGCAATATCAATAATTAGGCCTCCAAGTCCAGCCTAGAACAAGTTGAAGGGTGCACATAGTCACACATTAGACCACCGATAACATAATGAGTTATCTGTTTCAACCTTCGAATTCTCTGACATGCCACAAAGGGAAGGAAAAAAACAGCAGTTACCTCTGTGATCTGACAGGTAGAGGCCGAAAGATGTTCATAATCATCTTCTGTAGGAGCATCAGTCAGCACCCCAATCGTGCCCATCAAACTGCATGATTTGTGGGCATGCCCAGCAGCTACCATTGTCAGAGCGTCAGGCAGATACGTCTCCTGATACATATCTAAAGGCATGGCATCTTGGAAGTCCTGGGAGGTAACGACAGCAATATATTTATCATATATTCCTAAGATCCCAGGTATAGTCTTTTTGTCGGGAAGGCATACTGCAACCTGTAGTGATAAAAGCAGTACATCAGTAAGGAGTGTTCATGGTTAGCTTGAATGAATAAACAAAGCAAGATGGCAAGACAATTATTAGCAGCGCCAACCCTCAATTTATCATCCTTGTTTCTTTTCTGATTAAAGACTGTAACCAAACGTGATGAAGTCAGGAATCTTGTTAGGCCCAGACTTGATGTCCCGCGTGGTAGAACTATACCCGTGCACGGAAATAGCATCTCATCTCCTGCACGAGATAACTTTTTTTCTTACATTTAACGAGTTGGTAAGTGTCAATACAAATTTGGACATTTCGTAATAATCATATATAAAGCAGCACAATCACCATCGAGCAAAGCAAGCGAGACAACTTCGATAGACAAATGTGAAGCCACTCTTTGACTGAGTTGACACCAGTGATCTCGATCGCTTTCGTATATGCTGCCAAATTGTTGCTCTTCAAACTTAGGGCTGGAAACATCTCGATCAGGCAATGAGTTGACAAAATGTTTATCAGAAGCAGCATCAGTCTCCTCCGGATGACTGATATCTAATTAAAGAACAAGTACACCAAAACAGTGAGTGCTCTGTGAGAGAAGTAAGTGCCAGAACAGAAAGAGCCGGGAAAGTCGAAATCATTGACTCACTATCTTTCCGGACTCTTTTGCAATTGCTCCCACAGTTGTTGTTTTTTCGAGTGGTGCTTTGCACCTTTCTCAAGCTTTTTGTGTGATCACCCATCCTCTTGCTTTTCTGCATCTTTCCGGCCCTGAAGCATAAAGAATGCAAATGATCAGTAGAGGAACTAACTAACTAAGTAAGGTCGCAAAAGCCATGACATTCTCATGTCAGAGCGTCGCAAAAGCCATGGCATTCTCATGTCAGAGTTGATGATTGTTGGCCTCGTATACATTTTGGTGGTAATTTTGCAACATCAATTGGAAACCAAAAAAGCTTTGTTGCCTGTCATTTTATCACATTCTTGAACAACATTATCGCACACTGTTGTTCATGGGGCAGAAAAAAAGTGCCGAAACCAGTATAAAATGGGCCCGATGATATGCAGATAACTCCCAATGTAGTAGTATGGAAAAATCAAGAAGTTCCCGTATTATCAGCATCTGTCTGTATACGATGGCAGCGGAGTGGGCAACAGAGAAGATCCAAAAAAATTGTTTAGTATACTACATGCATGTTAGAAAGAAGATCCAAAAAACAGGGTTTCCGTATTATCCGCACCGTAGCATCTGTCTGTACATGATGGCAGTGGAGTGGGCAACATATAAGATCCAAACACAGCAATGGCACATGAAGAAATAGCCCTAGACTAGAAAAGGGGAGAAAACAGAGTGGGCAGACTTACATCGATCAGTTGGTCCCGTCTGATTCCGGAGCGAGGGCGAGGGCGCACCGCCGAGAGAATCGGAGGATCGGGGATTTAGGGTTCCGGGGAAACTCGTTGCTGCTGGCTCTTGATCGGAACTACTCCTGGTTGGATTGGGGGATCAGAAAATCTGTTCCCGTTATAATATATATACGGAGTATATTTTGGGTCTGGGAGTTCTTTGTGGCCCAAAGGGAAGCTGCGTTGCCGGATCCGCTTTTACCAGCCGCCGCCGTCCGTTTCGCCCTGTGCGGTGAGAGCGAGCGCTGGGGATAATGGAGACGACTGGCGGTGTTGGTGGGTCGACGGGTGGCTGGATCCGCCATCCGCTCTGCTCCAGGGCCTCCATACCGATACAGCGGGTGAGGCGCTCGGCTCCGGCGATGTGGCGGAGGTCGCCCCTCCGACTACCGCTGCCCGACAGCGCCCGTGCCTACCGTGTTTGTGTTTGGTTCGAAATTCCACTGCGTGATATATTTTACGAAAAAATTAACGCCCACACGTGTGGCATCTTGCACATCACTCACACTTCTTCTTTACCACTCATTTTATCACATGTCAACAGATGATGTCAAATCATTTTTATTTTCGGCTTAAAAATATTTTATCTCCTAATTAAAAAGTCGAATTAAAATCCGTTTTTACCATTAAATCCGTCTTGACGAGATCTTCAAAATTAGACCCTACGTTGATATGTTTCGACGATTGTTTTTTACCCAAAAGTTGTCATGATGTTTACAATGTAGTTGCCATAGTGCTTAAACTAAAGTTGCCATGTGGCAATTTCAGTTTGTAGAGCATGGCAATTTTAGTATTTTGATGATGGCAACTGTAGTACTTTGACCTTAAAAATATTTGTGTATGAACCACGGCAATTTTAAGTGCATGTATCATGGCAATATTAGTTTATGGTTCATGGCAAGTCTAGTTTCTTAATTTCCTATTTTATAAATGTCAAAATTAATTTTAAATGTAAAAAAAAAATAGTTGAAATATATCATGGCAACTTCAGTGTAAACACCATGGCAATTCATGTGCAATAGACATGACAACTTTTAACCGAAAAAAATTCACCGAAATATATTGATATGAGATCTAGTTTTGAAGATCTCATCGCGAGAGATTTAATGGTGAAAACGGATCTTCAATCGGATTTTTTATTTAAGAGATAAAACATTTTAAAAACAGAAAATCTAAAAAGATTCCACATGCATGCATGCGGTGATGTGGCGCAGTCTATGTACTAAAGGGTGTGTGGGAGGGTTTCGTTCTCACCACACGTGTGGGCGTTAGCGTTGTCCATATTTTTTGACGGGAACTATTTTTACACGAGACCCTTTTAACCAGGAAACGCTCGCTCCATGTACAAACGTTTTAGTAGATCGCAAGGTTAGAGATCTACATCCGTACTTGACAAATCCGATCACAAATAGCACGGACAGTGATCGAACTCGGATGAGAAGGTGATCCGTCATTCTTTTCTTCGATGGCCGCCGTGGTGGTGCCGGAGGCAGACAACGGGCGTTGGTGTCAAACTCAGAGATGTTCTGCTATCTTTTCAGTTTTGTCATGTTGGTTCTTACGTGACTTGTACTTTGATCTTTATGATATGAATGAGACACGTATTAACATGCAAAAAAATAGCACGGACAGTGATCGATCATGTCCCAAATTTTCTTTGTGACAATCGAACACCTCAATTAACATACCTCAAATCCATACAAACTCATGCAACCACGTAAACGATGCATCACACACATCGCACGACTATTACATCAGGACATATGCCATCAGACTACCAAAAATTAGCATGCGTTAACCTACATGCTAGCGATGGAGAAGATCATCCACTGCTGCCCTAGCCCTTCCCGACACCTTTGTCGTCCTTCTCATGAAAGTAGCGGTCGAAAACGCAGTACGGATAAAG
>NC_041388.1:708280720-708292245 GCF_002162155.2 Triticum dicoccoides | reverse complement strand
TTTGATCTTTATGATATGAATGAGACACGTATTAACATGCAAAAAAATAGCACGGACAGTGATCGATCATGTCCCAAATTTTCTTTGTCACAATCGAACACCTCAATTAACATACCTCAAATCCATACAAACTCATGCAACCACGTAAACGATGCATCACACACATCGCACGACTATTACATCAGGACATATGCCATCAGACTACCAAAAATTAGCATGTGTTAACCTACATGCTAGCGATGGAGAAGATCATCCACTGCTGCCCTAGCCCTTCCCGACACCTTTGTCGTCCTTCTCATGAAAGTAGCGGTCGAAAACGCAGTACGGATAAAGCCGGATCTACTCATCACAGAGCCGCCCGACCCGTCGTTGTCCTCCTTCTCCTTGGGGGGGGGGAGGGTAGTCCGGCCATGGCACACACCGCTCGGTTCTATTCTCGGCGAGGGCGCGCGTGTTCCTACGCTGCCGCTTCTTTACAATGTGGGCACGAATAGCTTCCTCCTCTGCAGCCGCCCGGGCCGCCGCATCGGGCGCCACCATGTTGGCAGCGAGGCGGGCCTCATCCTCTCCTTCCCACGGATGGCACACCGGTCCCGATAGGACTCATACTCCGGCGGACCGGTGATGGGGAAAGAGGGACTGGAAGGCTCCCGAGAGGACTGAGATGATCCAGTGCCGAAGGATCCAAGCGACGGATGTGCCGACGCAATGGACTCGTGCCGGAAAAATCCCACTGTCGGTCGGCGCATTGTCCTCTTGGGAGCGGCGGAGCGCAATTCAGAAGGCCATTGCCTCCGCATGGGACGACACCCCAGTCGTCAGATCTGTACTGGTCGTCGTCGGATCCGCTGCCCGCCATGTCGGAGATCACCGAACGGGAGCTTGGGTGGTGGAGGGTGTTGGGGAACGTAGCATAAATTCAAAATTTTCCTACGTGTAACCAAGATCTATCTATGGAGTCATCTAGCAACGAGGGAGGAGTGGATCTACATACCCTTGTAGATCGCGCGCGGAAGCGTTCAAGTGAACGGGGTTGATGGAGCCGTACTCGTCGTGATCCAAATCACCGATGATCCTAGCGCCGAACGGACGGCACCTCCGCGTTCAACACACGTACGGAGCAGCGACGTCTCCTCCTTCTTGATCCAGCAAGGGGAAGGAGAGGTTGAGGTAGATGGCTCCAGCAGCAGCACGACGGCGTGGTGGTGATGGAGCTATAGTACTCTGGCAGGGCTTCGCTAAGCTCTATGGAAGAGGAGGAGGTGTTGGAGAGGGAGAGGGAGGCACCAAGGCGTAGGTTGAGAGGCCCTCCTTTCCCCACTATATATAGGAAGCCTCGGGGGGGGGGGGGCGCCGGCCCTAGGAGATCCAATCTCCTAGGGGGCGGCGGCCAAGGGAGGAGTCCCTCCCCCCCAAGGCACCTAGGAGGTGCCTTCCCCTCTTAGGACTCTTCCTTCCTTATCTCTAGGCGCATGGGCCTCTTGGGGCTGGTGCCCTTGGCCCCAAAGGATTCTGTGGTGTGAATAGCTCGGGCATTGAGTGGTGGTCTTGTGCTCTACTGGGACGAATCCTTGCTGGTTACAATTTTGGATTCATGTCAATGGTATATTGATGTCTCGGTGGAGGATAAAAGCTGTGATAAAAAATGGCGTATGACTTTTATTTACGGTGAGCCAAGGGTTGAGAACATGCACCTCATGTGGGATCATCTAACTCGGTTGAGAGCGGTGTCGCAAGACCCATGGCTGGTATGTGGGGACTTCAACGAAGCTCTTTGGCAACACGAACATATGTCAAGAGTTATGAGATCAAAAACTCAGATGACCGCGTTTAGGGACTGCCTGATGCTTTGTGAATTGGTGGATCTTGGCTTCTCGGGGATGCCATTCACATATGATAATGGGCAAGTTGGAAACAACAATGTGCGAGTGCGGTTGGACCGTGTATGTGCGGATGAGCAGTGGCGTGACCTTTTCCCGGCGTTGAGAGTGGTCCACCTTGCGTCTTCGTGCTCAGACCATTGTCCGATCGTCCTCGAGATGGTCCCATCTGATGCAAATCATAGGCGACGAGGGGCGACACGATATGAAATTATGTGGGAAAGGAATCCCAACCTGCAAGACATTATTGGACGTGCATGGGAGAGGAACCGACCGGCTGGAAACTTGGGATCGGTTTCAAATTCGTTGAAAGAGCTGATGAAAAATCTTCGGCAATGGAGCAGAAATTTTTTGGGCATGTCCTGCGTGATATTGAGAGGCTCCGGTTGGAACTTGGAAGCTTACAAGAAGATAATGCCGATCGTTGTTTGATCCGGCAGAAGATGCATGAGCTTGATGATCTTCTATACAGAGAAAAGATGTTGTGGCTGCAACGTTCATGGATAACTTGGTTAAAAGAAGGAGAAAGGAACACAGAATACTTGCATCGAAGGGCTGTTTGGCGACCTAGACGAAATCATATACTTCGGCTACGCCGACTTGATGGCACTTGATGTAATGCTCCTTCTGAGATGGAGTTAATGACGAGATCATATTTTCAGGAGGTGTACACTAAAGACCCGACTTTAACCCCAGATGTTGTGCTAGAGTGTATTGAGGAGAAAGTTACTGCGGAGATGAATGATGTTTTATGTGCTCCGTTCACTGAAGAGATTTCAGACGCTCCCTTTCAGATTGGTCCCATTAAGGCCCCAGGTATGGATGGTTTTCCTGCTCGTTTTTTTCAACCTAATTGGGCGGTGGTGAAAGGATAAATTATTGCAGCAGTATTGGAGTTTTTTGATTCCGGGGTTATGCTAGACGGAGCTAATGACACGGCTACTGTGTTGATTCCAAAAGTCCAATTTCCAAAGGAGCTCAAGGATTTTAGACCTATAAGCTTGTGTAATGTGATCTACAAAATAGTCTCTAAATGCATGGTAAACCGACTACGTCCCATTCTGTCGGAGCTCATCTCGGAAAATCAGAGCGCGTTTATTCCAGGGAGACTTATTACTGATAATTCTATTATAGCCTTCGAATGTATTGATCATATTCAGTCTGTTAGTGGCAGTTCACCGGCATGTTGTGTGTATAAATTGGATCTTTCTAAGGCATATGACCGGGTGGACTGGGTATTCTTGGAGAAGGCCCTACGCAAGTGGGGTTTTTCTCATGTGTGGATTTCTTGGATCATGGCGTGTGTTTCCTCTGTGAAGTATTCAGTGAAACTGAATGGGAAATTATTGGAGTCTTTCATACCCTCTCGTGGCCTCAGACAAGGTGATCCCTTGTCCCCGTTTTTATTTCTCTTTGTTGCCGATGCCCTATCTTGTTTGGTCAACAAAGCTATTACGGAGGAGGGGCTGGAAGGTGTTAAAATTTGTCGTCGTGCACCGACGATATCTCATTTATTATTTGCGGATGATTCACTATTGTTTTCTCGAGCCTCGGAATAGCAAGCAACACTTGTGAAAGGTTTGTTGAGCACTTATGCGCTGGCTATAGGACAACTTATAAACCCATCAAAGTGTTCCATCCTTTTCTCTAGTAACTACACTGAGGTGGTATCTGGGGAAGTAAAGAGTATTTTGGAGATTACAAGTGAAGTGTTCGAACCCAAATATTTGGGTTTGCCGGTACCTGAGGGGAGAATGCATAAATGGAGGTTTGAAACCACCCAGGAAAGATTAAGGAAGAGACTAGTGGACTGGAGCGAGCAATTCATGTCTTCAGGTAACAAAGAGATTTTAATCAAATCTGTAGCCCAGGCTATTCCCACATATATTATGAGCGTGTTTTGCTTACCTGCTTCGGTATGTGACGATCCGACAAGGATGATGAGGCAGTACTGGTGGGGAGTTGAGAGTGGCAAGGGGAAAATGGCATGGCTGAGCTGGGATAAGTTGAGACTCCCTAGAAGCAAGGGGGGGGGGGTACGGGATTTAGGGATATGCGTGCTTTTAATCAAGCGTTATTGGCAAAACAAGCGTGGCGATTGATTGATTCCCCTCACATTTTATATGCTCGTCTATTGAAGGCAAAATATTTTCCACACGGCAGTATCTTGGATACGATTTTTACTGGAAATTCATCGACCGTATGGAAAGGAATAGCTCATGGTTTGGATCTTGTTAAGAAAGGAATAATATGGAGGATTGGTGATGGTGCATCGGTTAGAACATGGAGAGATCCTTGGATTCCTCGACGATACGATTTTCGACCAATTACTCCTAAAAGGAACTGCCGGTTTAACCGTGTCTCTGATTTCTTAGATAATAATGGTGCTTGGATCAGAGACCGTGTCGAGGAGCATTTTTGGCCAATGGATGTTGCTGAGATTCTTAAGATACGCACGTCTCCTAGGAACCGACAGGACTTCATCGGCTGGTTTCTCGAGCCGCATGGGAATTTTACAGTCAAAAGTGAAGGAAATATGCCCTAGAGGCAATAATAAAGTTATTATTTATTTCCTTATAATCATGATAAATGTTTATTATTCATGCTAGAATTGTATTAACCGGAAACATAATACATGTGTGAATACATAGACAAACAAAGTGTCACTAGTATGCCTCTACTTGACTAGCTCGTTAATCAAAGATGGTTATGTTTCCTAACCATGAACAATGAGTTGTTATTTGATTAACGGGTTCACATCATTAAGAGAATGATCTGATTGACATGACCCATTCCATTAGCTTAGCACCCGATCGTTTAGTATGTTGCTATTGCTTTCTTCATGACTTATACATGTTCCTATAACTATGAGATTATGCAACTCCCGTTTACCGGAGGAACACTTTGGGTACTACCAAACGTCACAACGTAACTGGGTGATTATAAAGGAGTACTACAGGTGTCTCCAAAGGTACATGTTGGGTTGGCGTATTTCGAGATTAGGTTTTGTCACTCCGATTGTCGGAGAGGTATCTCTGGGCCCTCTCGGTAATGCACATTACTTAAGCCTTGCAAGCATTGCAACTAAATGAGTTAGTTGCGGGATGATGTATTACAGAACGAGTAAAGAGACTTGCCGGTAACGAGATTGAACTAGGTATTGGAATACCGACGATCGAATCTCGGGCAAGTAACATACCGATGACAAAGGGAACAACGTATGTTGTTATGCGGTCTGACCGATAAAGATCTTCGTAGAATATGTAGGAGCCAATATGGGCATCCAGGTCCCGCTATTGGTTATTGACCGGAGACGTGTCTCGGTCATGTCTACATTGTTCTCAAACCCGTAGGGTCTGCACGCTTAACGTTACGATGACAGTTATTATGAGTTTATGCATTTTGATGTACCGAAGTTAGTTCAGAGTCCCGGATGTGATCACGGACATGACGAGGAGTCTCGAAATGGTCGAGACATAAAGATTGATATATTGGAAGCCTATATTTGGACATCGGAAGTGTTTCGGGTGAAATTGGGATTTTACCGGAGTACCGGGAGGTTACCGGAACCCCCCCGGGAGCCATAGGGGCCTTAATGGGCTTTAGTGGAAAGGAGAAAGGGGCAGCCCAAGGTGGCCGCGTGCCTCCCCCCTCCCCTAGTCCTATTAGGACTAGGAGAGGTGGCCGACCCCCCTCTCTCTCTTTCCCCCTCGGGGAATCCTAGTCCAACTAGGATTGGGGGGAGTCCTACTCCCGGAAGGAGTAGGACTCCTCCTGCGCCCTCCTCCTGGCCGGCGGCCCCCTCCCCCTTGGCTCCTTTATATACTGAGGCAGAGGCACCCCAGAAACACACAAGTTGATCCACGTGATCTATTCCTTAGCCATGTGCGGTGCCCCCAGCCACCATAGTCCTTGATAATACTGTAGCGGAGTTTAGGCGAAGCCCTGCTGCTGTAGTACATCAAGATTGTCACCACGTCGTCGTGCTGATGGAACTCTTCCCCGACACTTTGCTGGATCGGAGTCCGGGGATCGTCATCGAGCTGAACGTGTGCTCGAACTCGGAGGTGCCGTAGTTTCGGTGCTTGATCGGTTTGATCGTGAAGACGTACGACTACTTCCTCTACGTTGTGTCAACGCTTCCGCAGTCGGTCTGCGTGGGTACGTAGACAACACTCTCCCCTCTCGTTGCTATGCATCACATGATCTTGCGTGTGAGTAGGAATTTTTTTGAAATTACTATGAAACCCAACAGTGGCATCCGAGCCTAGGTTATTTATGTTGATGTTATATGCACTAGCAGAACACAAATGAGTTGTGGGCGATATAAGTCATACTGCCTACCAGCATGTCATAGTTTGGTTCGGCGGCATTGTTGGACGAGACGACCCGGACCAACATTACGCATACGCTTACGCGAGACCGGTTCCCCCGACGTGCTTTGCACATAGGTGGCTTGCGGGCGACTGTCTCTCCAACTTTAGTTGAACCGAGTATGGCTACGCCCGGTCCTTGCGAAGGTTAAAACGGAGTCTATTTGACAAACTATCGTTGTGGTTTTGATGCGTAGGTGAGATTGGTTCTTACTTAAGCCCGTAGCAGCCACGTAAAACTTGCAACAACAAAGTAGATGACGTCTAACTTGTTTTTGCAGGGCATGTTGTGATGTGATATGGTCAAGGCATGATGCTGAATTTTATTGTATGAGATGATCATGTTTTGTAACCGAGTTATCGGCAACTGGCAGGAGCCTTATGGTTGTCGTTTTACTGTATGCAATGCAATCGCGATGTAATGCTTTACTTTTATCACTAAGCGGTAGCGATAGTCGTAGAAGCACAAGCTTGGCGAGACGACAACGATGCTACGATGGAGATCAAGGTGTCACGCCGGTGACGATGGTGATCACGACGGTGCTACGGAGATGGAGATCACAAGCACAAGATGACGATGGCCATATCATATCACTTATATTGATTGCATGTGATGTTTATCCTTTTATGCATCTTATCTTGCTTTGATTGACGGTAGCATTATAAGATGATCTCTCACTAAATTATCAAGAAGTGTTCTCCCTGAGTATGCACCATTGCGAAAGTTCTTCGTGCTGAAACACGATGTGATGATCGGGTGTGATAGGTTCTACGTTCAAATACAACGGGTGCAAAATAGTTGCACACGCAGAATACTCAGGTTATACTTGACGAGCCAAGCATATACAGATATGGCCTCGGAACACGGAGACCGAAAGGTCGAGCGTGAATCATATAGTAGATATGATCAACATAACGATGTTCACCATTGAAAACTACTCCATCTCACGTGATGATCGGTTATGGTTTAGTTGGTTTGGATCACGTAATCACTTACAGGATTAGAGGGATGTCTATCTAAGTGGGAGTTCTTTAATTAATTTGATTAACTGAACTTAAATTTATCATGAAACTTAGTACCTGATTAGTATCTTGCTTGTTTATGTTTGATTGTAGATAGATGGCTCGTGCTGTTGTTCCGTTGAATTTTAATGCGTTCCTTGAGAAAGCAAAGTTGAAAGTTGATGGTAGCAATTACACGGACTGGGTCCGTAACTTGAGGATTATCCTCATTGTTGCACAGAAGAATTACGTCCTGGAAGCACCACTGGGTGCCAGGCCTGCTGCAGGAGCAACGCCGGATGTTATGAACGTCTGGCAGAGCAAAGCTGATGACTACTCGATAGTTCAGTGTGCCATGCTTTACGGCTTAGAATCGGGACTTCAACGACGTTTTGAACGTCATGGAGCATATGAGATGTTCCAGGAGTTGAAGTTAATATTTCAAGCAAATGCCTGGATTGAGAGATATGAAGTCTCCAATAAGTTCTATAGCTGCAAGATGGAGGAGAACAGTTCTGTCAGTGAGCATATACTCAAAATGTCTGGGTATAATAATCACTTGATTCAATTGGGAGTTAATCTTCCAGATGATTGCGTCATTGACATAATTCTTCAATCACTGCCACCAAGCTACAAGAGCTTCGTGATGAAGTATAATATGGAAGGGATGAATAAGACTATTCCCGAGCTCTTCGCGATGCTGAAAGCTGCGGAGGTAGAAATCAAGAAGGAGCATCAAAGTGTTGATGGTCAACAAGACCACTAGTTTCAAGAAAAAGGGCAAAGGGAAGAAGAAGGGGAACTTCAAAAAGAACAGCAAGCAAGTTGCTACTCAAGAGAAGAAACCCAAACCTGGACCTAAGCCTGAAACTGAGTGCTTATATTGCAAGCAGACTGGTCACTGGAAGCGGAACTGCCCCAAGTATTTGGCGGATAAGAAGGATGGCAAGGTGAGCAAAGGTATATGTGATATACATGTTATTGATGTGTACCTTACTAATGCTCGCAGTAGCACCTGGGTATTTGATACTGGTTCTGTTGCTAATATTTGCAACTCGAAATAGAGATTAAGGATCAAGCGAAGATTGGTTAAGGACGAGGTGACGATGCGCGTGGGAAACGGTTCCAAAGTCGATGTGATCGCAGTCGGCACGCTACCTCTACATCTACCTTCGGGATTAGTATTAGACCTAAATAATTGTTATTTGGTGCCAGCGTTAAGCATGAACATTATATCTGGATCTTGTTTGATGCGAGACGGTTATTCATTTAAATCAGAGAATAATGGTTGTTCTATTTATATGAGTAATATCTTTTATGGTCATGCACCCTTGAAGAGTGGTCTATTCTTATTGAATCTCGATAGTAGTAACACACATATTCATAATGTTGAAGCCAAAAGATGCAGAGTTGATAATGAGAGTGCAACTTATTTGTGGCACTGCCGTTTAGGTCATATCGGTGTAAAGCGCATGAAGAAACTCCATACTGATGGACTTTTGGAACCACTTGATTATGAATTGCTTGGTACTTGCGAACCTTGCCTCATGGGCAAGATGACCAAAACACCGTTCTCCGGTACTATGGAGAGAGCAACAGATTTGTTGGAAATCATACATACAGATGTATGTGGTCCGATGAATATTGAGGCTCGTGGCGGATATCGTTATTTTCTCACCTTCACAGATAATTTGAGCAGATATGGGTATATCTACTTAATGAAACATAAGTCTGAAACATTTGAAAAGTTCAAGGAATTTCAGAGTGAAGTTGAAAATCATCGTAATAAGAAAATAAAGTTTCTACGATCTGATCGTGGAGGAGAATATTTGAGTTACGAGTTTGGTGTACATTTGAAAAATTGTGGAATAGTTTTGCAACTCACGCCACCCGAAACACCTCAGCGTAATGGTGTGTCCGAACGTCGTAATCGTACTTTATTGGATATGGTGCGATCTATGATGTCTCTTACTGATTTACCGCTATCGTTTTGGGGATACGCTCTAGAGACGGCCGTATTCACGTTAAATAGGGCACCATCAAAATCCGTTGAGATGACGCCTTATGAACTATGGTTTGGCAAGAAACCAAAGTTGTCGTTTCTGAAAGTTTGGGGCTGCGATGCTTATGTGAAAAAGCTTCAACCTGATAAGCTCGAACCCAAATCGGAGAAATGTGTCTTCATAGGATATCCAAAGGAAACTATTGGACACACCTTCTATCACAGATCCGAAGGCAAGACTTTTGTTGCTAAATTCAGAAACTTTCTGGAGAAGGAGTTTCTCTCGAAAGAAGTGAGTGGGAGGAAAGTAGAACTTGATGAGGTAACTGTACCTGCTCCCTTATTGGAAAGTAGTGCATCACAGAAAACTGTTTCTGCGACATCTACACCAGTTAGTGAGAAATCTAATGATGATGATCATGAAACTTCAGAACAAGATACTACTGAACCTCGTAGATCAACCAGAGTAAGATCCGCACCAGTGTGATACGGTAATCCCGTTTTGGAAGTCATGCTACTAGATCATGATGAACCTACGAACTATGAAGAAGCGATGGTGAGCCCAGATTCCGCAAAGTGGCTTGAAGCCATGAAATCTGAGATGGGATCCATGTATGAGAACAAAGTATGGACTTTGGTTGACTTGCCCGATGATCGGCAAGCATTTGAGAATAAATGGATCTTCAAGAAGAAGACTGACGCTGACGGTAATATTACTGTCTACAAAGCTCGACTTGTCGCGAAAGGTTTTTCGGCAAGTTCAAGGGATTGACTACGATGAGACCTTCTCACCCGTAGCGATGCTTAAGTCTGTCCGAATCATGTTAGCAATTGCCACATTTTATAATTATGAAATTTGGCAAATGGATGTCAAAACTGCATTCCTGAATGGATTTCTGGAAGAAGAGTTGTATATGATGCAGCCAGAAGGTTTTGTCGATCCAAAGGGAGCTAACAAAGTGTGCAAGCTCCAGCGATCCATTTATGGACTGGTGCAAGCCTCTCGGAGTTGGAATAAACGTTTTGATAGTGTGATCAAAGCATTTGGTTTTATACAGACTTTTGGAGAAGTCTGTATTTACAAGAAAGTGAGTGGGAGCTCTGTAGCATTTCTGATATTATATGTGGATGACATATTATTGATTGGAAATGATATAGAATTTCTGGATAGCATAAAGGGATACTTGAATAAGAGTTTTTCAATGAAAGACCTTGGTGAAGCTGCTTACATATTAGGCATTAAGATCTATAGAGATAGATCAAGACGCTTAATTGGACTTTCACAAACAACATACCTTGACAAAATTTTGAAGAAGTTCAAAATGGATCAAGCAAAGAAAGGATTCTTGCCTGTGTTACAAGGTGTGAAATTGAGTAAGACTCAATGCCCGACCACTGCAGAAGATAGAGAGAATATGAAAGATGTTCCCTATGCATCAGCGATAGGATCTATCATGTATGCAATGCTGTGTACCAGACCTGATGTGTGCCTTGCTATAAGTTTAGCAGGGAGGTACCAAAGTAATCCAGGAGTGGATCACTGGACAGCGGTCAAGAACATCCTGAAATACCTGAAAAGGACTAAGGATATGCTTCTCGTATATGGAGGTGACAAAGAGCTCGTCGTAAAAGGTTACGTTGATGCAAGCTTTGACACTGATCCGGACGATTCTAAATCGCAAACCGGATACGCGTTTACATTAAACGGTGGAGCTGTCAGTTGGTGCAGTTCTAAACAAAGCGTTGTAGCAGGATCTACATGTGAAGCGGAGTACATAGCTGCTTCGGAAGCAACAAATGAAGGAGTCTGGATGAGGGAGTTCATATCCGATCTAGGTGTCATACCTAGTGCATCGGGTCCAATGAAAATCTTTTGTGACAATACTGGTGCAATTGCCTTGGCAAAGGAATCCAGATTTCACAAGAGAACCAAGCACATCAAGAGACGCTTCAATTCCATCCGTGATCTAGTCCAGGTGGGAGACACAGAGATTTGCAAAATACATACGGATCTGAATGTTGCACACCCATTGACTAAGCCTCTTCCACGAGCAAAACATGATCAGCACCAAGGCTCCATGGGTGTTAGAATCATTACGGTGTAATCTAGATTATTGACTCTAGTGCAAGTGGGAGACTGAAGGAAATATGCCCTAGAGGCAATAATAAAGTTATTATTTATTTCCTTATAATCATGATAAATGTTTATTATTCATGCTAGAATTGTATTAACCGGAAACATAATACATGTGTGAATACATAGACAAA
>NC_041388.1:708278489-708280710 GCF_002162155.2 Triticum dicoccoides | reverse complement strand
TAGTAGTAACACACATATTCATAATGTTGAAGCCAAAAGATGCAGAGTTGATAATGAGAGTGCAACTTATTTGTGGCACTGCCGTTTAGGTCATATCGGTGTAAAGCGCATGAAGAAACTCCATACTGATGGACTTTTGGAACCACTTGATTATGAATTGCTTGGTACTTGCGAACCTTGCCTCATGGGCAAGATGACCAAAACACCGTTCTCCGGTACTATGGAGAGAGCAACAGATTTGTTGGAAATCATACATACAGATGTATGTGGTCCGATGAATATTGAGGCTCGTGGCGGATATCGTTATTTTCTCACCTTCACAGATAATTTGAGCAGATATGGGTATATCTACTTAATGAAACATAAGTCTGAAACATTTGAAAAGTTCAAGGAATTTCAGAGTGAAGTTGAAAATCATCGTAATAAGAAAATAAAGTTTCTACGATCTGATCGTGGAGGAGAATATTTGAGTTACGAGTTTGGTGTACATTTGAAAAATTGTGGAATAGTTTTGCAACTCACGCCACCCGAAACACCTCAGCGTAATGGTGTGTCCGAACGTCGTAATCGTACTTTATTGGATATGGTGCGATCTATGATGTCTCTTACTGATTTACCGCTATCGTTTTGGGGATACGCTCTAGAGACAGCCGTATTCACGTTAAATAGGGCACCATCAAAATCCGTTGAGATGACGCCTTATGAACTATGGTTTGGC
Source organism: Triticum dicoccoides (assembly GCF_002162155.2). Classification (NCBI taxonomy): domain Eukaryota; kingdom Viridiplantae; phylum Streptophyta; class Magnoliopsida; order Poales; family Poaceae; genus Triticum; species Triticum dicoccoides. The sequence goes on along the minus strand of NC_041388.1, from coordinate 708,279,992 downwards.
AAGAAACCAAAGTTGTCGTTTCTGAAAGTTTGGGGCTGCGATGCTTATGTGAAAAATCTTCAACCTGATAAGCTCGAACCCAAATCGGAGAAATGTGTCTTCATAGGATATCCAAAGGAAACTATTGGACACACCTTCTATCACAGATCCGAAGGCAAGACTTTTGTTGCTAAATTCAGAAACTTTCTGGAGAAGGAGTTTCTCTCGAAAGAAGTGAGTGGGAGGAAAGTAGAACTTGATGAGGTAACTGTACCTGCTCCCTTATTGGAAAGTAGTGCATCACAGAAAACTGTTTCTGCGACACCTACACCAGTTAGTGAGAAATCTAATGATGATGATCATGAAACTTCAGAACAAGATACTACTGAACCTCGTAGATCAACCAGAGTAAGATCCGCACCAGTGTGATACGGTAATCCCGTTTTGGAAGTCATGCTACTAGATCATGATGAACCTACGAACTATGAAGAAGCGATGGTGAGCCCAGATTCCGCAAAGTGGCTTGAAGCCATGAAATCTGAGATGGGATCCATGTATGAGAACAAAGTATGGACTTTGGTTGACTTGCCCGATGATCGGCAAGCAATTGAGAATAAATGGATCTTCAAGAAGAAGACTGACGCTGACGGTAATATTACTGTCTACAAAGCTCGACTTGTCGCGAAAGGTTTTTCGGCAAGTTCAAGGGATTGACTACGATGAGACCTTCTCACCCATAGCGATGCTTAAGTCTGTCCGAATCATGTTAGCAATTGCCACATTTTATAATTATGAAATTTGGCAAATGGATGTCAAAACTGCATTCCTGAATGGATTTCTGGAAGAAGAGTTGTATATGATGCAGCCAGAAGGTTTTGTCGATCCAAAGGGAGCTAACAAAGTGTGCAAGCTCCAGCGATCCATTTATGCACTGGTGCAAGCCTCTCGGAGTTGGAATAAACGTTTTGATAGTGTGATCAAAGCATTTGGTTTTATACAGACTTTTGGAGAAGTCTGTATTTACAAGAAAGTGAGTGGGAGCTCTGTAGCATTTCTGATATTATATGTGGATGACATATTATTGATTGGAAATGATATAGAATTTCTGGATAGCATAAAGGGATACTTGAATAAGAGTTTTTCAATGAAAGACCTTGGTGAAGCTGCTTACATATTAGGCATTAAGATCTATAGAGATAGATCAAGACGCTTAATTGGACTTTCACAAACAACATACCTTGACAAAATTTTGAAGAAGTTCAAAATGGATCAAGCAAAGAAAGGATTCTTGCCTGTGTTACAAGGTGTGAAATTGAGTAAGACTCAATGCCCGACCACTGCAGAAGATAGAGAGAATATGAAAGATGTTCCCTATGCATCAGCGATAGGATCTATCATGTATGCAATGCTGTGTACCAGACCTGATGTGTGCCTTGCTATAAGTTTAGCAGGGAGGTACCAAAGTAATCCAGGAGTGGATCACTGGACAGCGGTCAAGAACATCCTGAAATACCTGAAAAGGAC
>NC_041388.1:708274063-708277843 GCF_002162155.2 Triticum dicoccoides | reverse complement strand
TAACCGGAAACATAATACATGTGTGAATACATAGACAAACAAAGTGTCACTAGTATGCCTCTACTTGACTAACTCGTTAATCAAAGATGGTTATGTTTCCTAACCATGAACAATGATTTGTTATTTGATTAACGGGATCACATCATTAAGAGAATGATCTGATTGACTTGACCCATTCCGTTAGCATAGCACCCGATCGTTTAGTATGTTGCTATTGCTTTCTTCATGACTTATACATGTTCCTATAACTATGAGATTATGCAACTCCCGTTTACCGGAGGAACACTTTGGGTACTACCAAACGTCACAACGTAACTGGGTGATTATAAAGGAGTACTACAGGTGTCTTCAAAGGTACATGTTGGGTTGGCGTATTTCGAGATTAGGTTTTGTCACTCCGATTGTCGGAGAGGTATCTCTGGGCCCTCTCGGTAATGCACATCACTTAAGCCTTGCAAGCATTGCAACTAAATGAGTTAGTTGCGGGATGATGTATTACAGAACGAGTAAAGAGACTTGCCGGTAACGAGATTGAACTAGGTATTGGAATACCGACGATCAAATCTCGGGCAAGTAACATACCGATGACAAAGGGAACAACGTATGTTGTTATGCGGTCTGACCGATAAAGATCTTCGTAGAATATGTAGGAGCCAATATGGACATCCAGGTCCCGCTATTGGTTATTGACCGGAGACGTGTCTCGGTCATGTCTACATTGTTCTCGAACCCGTAGGGTCCGCACGCTTAACGTTACGATGACAGTTATTATGAGTTTATGCATTTTGATGTACCGAAGTTAGTTCGGAGTCCCAGATGTGATCACGGATATGACGAGGAGTCTCGAAATGGTCGAGACATAAAGATTGATATATTGGAAGCCTATATTTGGACATCGGAACTGTTCCGGGTGAAATTGGGATTTTACCGGAGTACCGGGAGGTTACCGGAACCCCCCCGGGAGCCATATGGGCCTTAATGGGCTTTAGTGGAAAGGAGAAAGGGGCAGCCTAAGGTGTCCGCGCGCCTCCCCCCTCCTCTAGTCCTATTAGGACTAGGAGAGGTGGCCGCCCCCCCCTCTCTCTCTTTCCCCCTCGGGGAATCCTAGTCCAACTAGGATTGGGGGGGGAGTCCTACTCCCGAAAGGAGTATGACTCCTCTTGCACCCTCCTCCTGGCCGGCGGCCCCCTCCCCCTTGGCTCCTTTATATACTGAGGCAAAGGCACCCCAGAAACACACAAGTTGATCCACGTGATTTATTCCTTAGCCGTGTGCGGTGCCCCCAGCCACCATAGTCCTCGATAATACTGTAGCGGAGTTTAGGCGAAGCCCTGCTGCTGTAGTACATCAAGATCGTCACCACGCCGTCATGCTGACGGAACTCTTCCCCGACACTTTGCTGGATCGGAGTCCGGGGATCGTCATCGAGCTGAACGTGTGCTCGAACTCGGAGATGCCGTAGTTTCGGTGCTTGATCGGTTGGATCGTGAAGACGTACGACTACTTCCTCTACGTTGTGTCAACGCTTCCGCAGTCGGTCTGCGTGGGTACGTAGACAACACTCTCCCCTCTCATTGCTATGCATCACATGATCTTGCCTGTGCGTAGGAATTTTTTTAAAATTACTACGAAACCCAACAAAAAGTGCCTACAGGTTGGCGATGGAAACACATGATGAGATGCATTCTGGGGGTGCATGTTGTACTAGACTGGACGGCGACAAATCAATTTGGAATTCGATTTGGAAATCTAATGTTCCACTCAAGATGCGTATTATGGCATGGAAGACGGCGACGGGTGCATTGGCAACTAATCTAGGCAAAGCACATCGTCGTATTCATATACAGAGATCATGTCCTATTTGTGGAGCAGAGATTGAAAGCAGTTTTCATGCATTGATTTCATGCATGCACGCCTGACATGTTTGGGAGGGCTTACGTGCAATCTGGCCCTTGCCTGATGACTCACTACTAGTGGACTCTCGTAAGGACTGGGTACTGCAGCTACTTTCAAAATGTTCGGACAAGACCAAGGACTTGGTAATTATGACGATTTGGCGTATTTGGCAACTCGGAAATGATATAACACATGGGAAGAATGAGACCCCAGTAGAGGTAACTGTGGATTATCTTGACAGTTATTATAAGTCGCTGATTTTGGTAAGGAACTATAGCATGGAGGAAATCGTCAAAGGGAAGATGCCGTTGTATGAGGACAGTCGGCCAAAGTGTGTAAAAACTACAGAATCCCCCACGCCTTGGCCTCCTCCGCCTATGGGCTGGGTTGCGTTGTCGGTAGACGATTCATTCTCGTGCCAGGATGGTCGCACTTCGATTGGCATGGTGCTTCGCAGGGAGAACAGATCTATGATTTTTGCGGCATATAGGTACATTTTCCACTGTAATGATGCCCTGGAAGTGGAAATTCATGCTATTATGCAGGGTATGGCACTGGCCATTCAGCATTCGGACTGCCCGGTGATTGTTCAATCAGACTCTTCAAATGCTCTGGCTATTCTCTCGAGCGACAATCTTTCAAGGTCGGCCTATGATCATCTAGCTGCTGAGATTAAAGCTCATTTGATAGTTAGGAAGTTTGTTCCTCTAAAAGTTAGCAGATATCAAAATAGGGTAGCACATCAATTGACACACTATAGCCGCACTGAAGCTTATACATCGGTATGGGTGAACTCGATTCCTCTGTGGTGTGAGGAATTAGTGTCTCGTTATTGTAACCCTCTCGTTGTGGAATAAAACATCCTTTCTCCCTGCCAAAAAAAAAAGAAATCTTACATTCACATGTCTTCCGTCGTTTCCTTTTTCGGCCAGTCAAAATCTTACATATTTTCGGCCATAATCGGCATGTCGAAGCGGATGAAGGAATTCAGAGGAGATATAAACCTAATAAATAATATTGTATATAAATTAATTCACAAAGCTGGAATACCTCAGTTGGCTACAGCATGTGGCTGTTAACCACAAGGTCGGAGGTTCGAGCCCTCCATCTAGCGCATTTTCGATTTTTAATATTTTTTCTTCAAATTATAACCATTGCACTTTTCTTTTTATATAGAGAGAAATTCATACCATTGCTCTTTTTCTTTTTTGTACATTCCCACCATTGTTCACTGACTTTTTTTTCTTCCAAATTCACATGATTCGGAGTTCTTTCTTACATTGTCGACTGTAACGTTGCATGCATAGCATGGACAAAAATACATTCACTTCTTCCAGTCCATCAGACATTATATAAAAGTCCATCTAACTAAGAATGTATAACTGCATGGAGTTTAGATTCATACGCATCAAAAAAAGAAAGAAAGCAAGAAACCTAGATTCACTCGACGTGACCCATGGTGATGACATACATCCATGTGGATGAACAAACCACCCACATCGATAGCATTCCAACATCGCGGTGAGGAGGCATCTACTGGAGAACCCGCCCTCTCATGCGCATTGGGCCAAACCTACTCACCTCTAGCCAACCATGGTACCAGAACGGCGGCGGCACCGGCCACCTGCCATCCAAAGTTTAGTTTCCACATTGTATCGTAAGTCGGATGTCAAATAGAACAGTCACAAACAACTAAAAGTTTCACCGAGAAACAGAAAGAATCCAACCTACCGGTTTTGGCTGTTCGTCTCGTGTTGGCCTTCATCCAGTCTGCGAACGGCCTCACTGGTCTTCCTCCTGTCGCCCGATGAGGTTTTTACAGTGTGGTTAAGCTCTCCTTGAATAACTTACCTTTGTACTCCCTCTGTAAACTAATATAAAATC
>NC_041388.1:708268458-708274053 GCF_002162155.2 Triticum dicoccoides | reverse complement strand
TTTAGATCACTACTTTAGTGATCTAACCGATCTTATATTACTTTACAGTGCGAGTACTATTTAGAGCAAGTAGGAGAGGGAGAGAGAAGGAAAAGCATACCGTTCCAACTCGAGCCCAAACAGATGCAGGACTTCACAGATTTGCTTGCAAGGTAGGAAAGGAGTTCCACTGGGCCTTCCATCATAAAAGTTCATGCCGACGAGGCTCCCATTGAAAAAGTAAATCAGGGGGCCACCGATCCCAATCTGTTGCAAGAAGACACCAGTCGTAGAGTACATATGGTTAGCGGGATAGTGGATGCATCCAGAGGAGGGCAAGGTGACCGCCTCATTGGAGTCTGACGCAATGTCACTATCTATATAAACCGCCGTGTAGAAAAGAGGCGACAGAAATTCACCTTCGCGATTTGACAGTCTGACGGCCTAAGGTCCTTGCAACCAAATGCGCTACACTTGTCCAGGTCTTCGCGACCAAGTATAGGTTCGCCCATCGAGGCACACAACAGTCCTTTGGGTTCACGCCCGATAGCTACCACCCTTCTGGGCAAGGACTCTGGATGAAGCTCCAGGTCTCCTGGAAGACCCTTGCGCAAACCCTTAACAGTCACAATAGCAACGTTATACACTGAATGGTATCATTCCATTGTCCCATTCAAGCGTTGATTCGGAGGGAGAAACACCTCGATCTGCAAGTCAAAAGTGAGCTTAATGGCTAAACCATATATCTAACCGAAAACCGTGGCGAAACGATTAGGGGAACCTGAAAGATTTAGAGAATATTTGCCACACTTGGGCTTTTCAATTACATGTCAATATATAGACAGATTTACAATCCTAACCATAAATGGGAGATCACAACAATATCGATACTCCTCGATTTAGGGGATTAGGAGATATGTCACGATACGTGACATATTAGTCTAACACTCCCCCACAGTCACAACGGGAGGAGAGCGGACGTTGAGACTGGACCGAAAATCCAGAAACAACGGCGACGGGAGGCCCTTCGTCAAGATGTCGGCGAACTGGCGTGACGAGGGAACATGCAGCACATGGACCTGACCCATGGCAACACGATCGCGAACGAAGTGGAGACCGATCTCGATGTGTTTCATACGCTGATGCTGGACGGGGTTCGTGGACATGTAGACGGCGCTGACGTTGTCGCAGAAGACGATCGTCGCAGGAGGAGATGGTCGATGAAGCTCCTGGAGAAGTTGCCGAAGCCAACTCGCCTCAGCCACGGCGTTAGCCATGGCGCGGTACTCGGCTTCAGCGCTCGAGCGCGAGACCGTGTGTTGTCGCTTGGAGGACCAAGAGACGAGATTATCTCCGAGGTAGACACTGAAGCCTGACGTGGAGCGCCGAGTGTCAGGGCAGCCGGCCCAGTCGGCGTCGGTGTAGGCAATCATGGAGTCCGGTGAAGTCGAGTAGAGCTGAAGGCCATGAGAGAGCGTGCCCTTGACGTAGCGCAAGATGCGCTTGATGGCCGCGAGGTGCTGCTCACGCGGGTCGTGCATATGAAGACAAACCTGCTGAACGGTGTACGCAATGCCGGGGCGCGTAAAGGTGAGGTACTGGAGAGCTCCAGCAAGACTCAGGTACTCCGTGGGATCGGCCACGGAAGAGCCGACAGTAGCGGCGAGCTTCGGCGAGGTGTCAACCGGTGTCGAGGCCGACTTGCAGGCAGTCATGCCGGCCCTGTCCAGAATCTCTGCGGCGTACTTAGCTTGCGAAAGATGCATGCCAGAGGAGTCGCGGGTGACCGCGATGCCGAGGAAGTAGTGAAGGCTGCCCATGTCCGTCATGGCGAACTCTGCTCGGAGAAAGGCCGTGATCCTGTCCAACAAGCGGGTCGAGGAGGCGATGAGGACGATGTCCAGCAGGAGGAAGGTTGTGCCTTCCGCACACCAGAGAACGAACAACGAGGTGTCCGAGCGGGAGCACACGTAGCCGGTCAAAGTGATGAAAGTCGCGAAGCGCTGGTACCACGCACGGGGAGCCTGCTTGAGACCGTATAGAGAACGGTTCAGCCGACAGACGTGCTCGGGGCGAGTGGAGTCGATGAAGCTAGTGGGTTGACGACAGTAGACGACTTCAGCAAGAGTGCCATGTAGAAAGGCGTTCTTGACGTCGAGCTGACGAGTCTCCCAATTAAGAGAGAGCGTGATGGAGAGGATGACACGCACGGTGGCCGGTTTGACAACCGGGCTGAATGTCTCGTCGAAGTCGACACCGGGCTCCTGAGAGAAACCCTGAAGCACCCAGCGAGCTTTGTAGCGATCAAGGGAGCCATCAGGTTTGAGCTTGTGGCGAAAAACCCACTTGTCGGAGACGATGTTAGCATCCCGAGGAGGGGGCAGAAGATCCCAAGTGTTGTTGCTGAGGAGAGCGCGGTACTCCGCAGTCATAGCATCGAGCCAGTTGGGATCCTTGAGAGCTGCACGGGCGGAGGTGGGGACTGGCGAGTACCTGCTGACAGATGAAACATGCAGGTTAAGCCGCTCGCGAGGGCCCTTGTGGATGCCGGAGGTGCTGCGTGTGCGATGAGTGGGTGGGGCGCCTGGTTCAGGAGGGGCGCCCGGTGAGGGAGGGGCGGGTGGTGATGGGTGGTGCGGGTGGTGATGGAGGGGTGGGTGGTGGGGTGGGTGGCGGGGTAGGGGTAGGAGTGGTGATCGGAAGAGGCAGGACAACTATGGGTAGTGTGTCATCGTCGGCGAGGAAGTCATATGTGGCTGCGGCGGTGGGCTGTAGGGAGGCAAATGGAAAGGTCATCTCATCGAAGACGACGTGACGGGAGATGATGATGCGGTGGGTAGTGAGGTCCATGCACCGATATCCCTTATGATGAGAGGAATAGCCCAAAAAAACGCAAGCACTCGAACGCGGCGACAGTTTATGTGGCATGGTGGAGGCGGTATTGGGATAGCATAGGCAGCCGAAGACGCATAGTGATGAGTAATCGGGATGGTTGTCGTGAAGGGCAAAGTATGGAGAGGGAACCGCAATGGTTTTGGTGGGAAGACGACTAAGAACGTGAGTGGCGGCGTGAAGTGCTTCGGCCCAAAAATGAGGAGGTAAGCTAGCCTGAAATAAGAGAGAACGCACAATGTCATTGACGGTGCGAATAATGCGTTCAGCTTTACTGTTTTGTTGTGTGTATGGGCAAGAAAAACGAATATGAATACCATGCGTGGCAGCAAGAGAGTGGAGTTTGTTGTTGTCGAACTCACGACCATTGTCACATTGTATGGACACGAGAGGTAAGCCAAACTGAGTATGAGCGAATGCGCGAAAAGCGGAGAGCGAAGCGTAAGCATCAGATTTTTGGCGAAGTGGAACGGTCCATAGAAAATGTGTGAAATCATCAAGAATGACTAAAAAATATTTATTGCCAGAAACACTCAAGATTGGTGAAGTCCAAAGATCACAATGCACTAACTCGAATGGACGAGTGGTACGAGTAGTAGAAGCAGAAAAAGGCAAACGGACATGACGTCCTAGTTGACAAGCATGACATAAAGTGGAGTGATTTATTTGTCTAATACAAGGGAGGGAAATATGCTGCAGGAGGCGACGGTAAGCATCATGGCCGGGATGACCGAGACGATGGTGCCACACGTCGTGAGGGGCGGTGAGCATGGCGAGGGCGCGAGGAGGCGGAGGGCATGTGAACGTGTAGAGCTCCCCCGTACTATTGCACCGAAGGATCTCGCGACGGGAATGAAGGTCCTTCACAGAGAAACCAAAGGTGTTACTAGGACATGGCGTAAGTGAAAAGGTCTGTTAGGAAAAAGGGAGGGAAGGGAAGAATGACCGGATGTGGTGACGGGAACGGTGGAACCGTCGCCGACCACCACGTGACGATATATAGGATGAGGAGAAAGGGAGGATAAGATACCGGCATCGGAGGAAAGGTGGGCGGTCGCGCCACTGTCCATGACCCACTCGGGAGCAGGCTGTTGCAACGTCATGTTGGTGAAGTGTTGGGCGAGAGCAGAGGTGTCCCATGATGGTGCCGGTGTTGGTGGTGCAGCGTAAGGCAGCGCGGCGCCGTATGGGACGGAGGCGTAACCGCCGTAGTAGGCGCTGGGAGCAGCCGGTGGAGCGGCCATGTAGGCGTGAGCGCAGGGGCCCGGAGCCCGTTCGAGGATGCCGCCGGTGTTGCCGCCAGTATTGGTGAGGCGGGACTGCATGGGCCACATCTAGATGGCTCCTGTCCAAGAATTGAACGGAGTTGGCATGGGAGGAGCGCCACCGCCGGACTTGTACCCCTTGTTCTTTCCCTTCCCCTTGCCATAGCCGGTGGCATGAGGATTGTGGACGGGAGCAGGAGCCCGCCATGGCTGGCCGCCGGCCGAACCGGAAGGAGCACCACCGCCGCCTCCGGAGGACGAGCCGCCGCCGCTGGGAGGAGCGGGGACGGGTCCTTTGGCGGCGTAAAAAGCAGAGGCCGAGGTGTTGTTGGAGCGCCGAGAGGCCTTCATCTCGTGGAGCAGCAGCATGTTGCGAAAGTTGAGGAAGGTAGGGAACGGCGTGAGGAGGGGGGCGATGTCGGCGACGCTGTCGAAGCGCTCATGGAGGCCCTTGATGACGTTGGTGACGAGCTCGGGATCGGAATTGGGCGCACCGACCTCAGCGAGGGCGTCAGCCGCCGTCTTCTGCAGGTGAAGGTACTCGGTGATGGACCGATCCTCCTGCTTGATGTTGTGGAACTCCTTGGCGAGATAAATCTCGCGGCTCTTTTGGTTGTCGTTGAAGAGCGCGACGACGGCGGTCCAGACCTTGTACGCCGTGGCGGTGGCGGGGTCGGTAGGCATGACGAGGTCGACGATGTCCATGGCCATGGAGCCATAGAGCCAGCGGAGCACGAGGATGTCGAGGCGGAGCCACGTTGGGTCGGTGGAGGGCGTCTCGGAGGTGAGGTGATCCTCGAGGGCGTAGGTGGTGACGGCTATATTGAAGAAGGTCCTCCACTTGGGGAAGACGACGCTCTTGAACTCGAGGACGATGGGGACGAGAGAGCGGACGTTGGGGATGGCGGTGGCCTGCGCCCAAAGGGCAGCGTTGGGGTGAGGAGCAGCCGGCTCGGAGGGCGCCATGGGAGGGAGGTGGTGGCCGGCGGCGTGGGAGCAGGAGCCGGCGGCGCTAGGGTTGGAGGAGCGGAAGCGAGAGGATTCTTAGGCTGATATACCATGTAGAAGAGCATGCTCTAGCCAATGCAACCAAAAGACCGATCTGATGGAAGAGACTAGGCAGCACATTATACGTCAACACTCCCCTCATGTGTGGCTCCCTCAGGTCTAAACGTGGACCGAAAGTGGGCTGCAATTTAATTGCGCCAGCCGGGTCTTGAACTCAAGACCTCTTGGCTCTGATACCATTAAAGATTTAGAGAATATTTGCCACACTTGGGCTTTTCCATTACATGTCAATATATAGACAAATTTACAATCCTAACCATAAATGGGAGATCACAACAATATCGATACTCCTCGATTTAGGGGATTAGGAGATATGTCACGATACGTGACATATTAGTCTAACAGAACCGACCCTCATATTCTCATCAATCGTGTCTGTAGCCTCACAGGT
>NC_041388.1:708263075-708263493 GCF_002162155.2 Triticum dicoccoides | reverse complement strand
CAGTCTATGTACTAAAGGGTGTGTGGGAGGGTTTCGTTCTCACCACACGTGTGGGCGTTAGCGTTGTCCATATTTTTTGACGGGAACTATTTTTACACGAGACCCTTTTAACCAGGAAACGCTCGCTCCATGTACAAACGTTTTAGTAGATCGCAAGGTTAGAGATCTACATCCGTACTTGACAAATCCGATCACAAATAGCACGGACAGTGATCGAACTCGGATGAGAAGGTGATCCGTCATTCTTTTCTTCGATGGCCGCCGTGGTGGTGCCGGAGGCAGACAACGGGCGTTGGTGTCAAACTCAGAGATGTTCTGCTATCTTTTCAGTTTTGTCATGTTGGTTCTTACGTGACTTGTACTTTGATCTTTATGATATGAATGAGACACGTATTAACATGCAAAAAAATAGCACGGA
>NC_041388.1:708261617-708262557 GCF_002162155.2 Triticum dicoccoides | reverse complement strand
GGGTAGTCCGGCCATGGCACACACCGCTCGGTTCTATTCTCGGCGAGGGCGCGCGTGTTCCTACGCTGCCGCTTCTTTACAATGTGGGCACGAATAGCTTCCTCCTCTGCAGCCGCCCGGGCCGCCGCATCGGGCGCCACCATGTTGGAAGCGAGGCGGGCCTCATCCTCTCCTTCCCACGGATGGCACACCGGTCCCGATAGGACTCATACTCCGGCGGACCGGTGATGGGGAAAGAGGGACCGGAAGGCTCCCGAGAGGACTGAGATGATCCAGTGCCGAAGGATCCAAGCGACGGATGTGCCGACGCAATGGACTCGTGCCGGAAAAATCCCACTGTCGGTCGGCGCATTGTCCTCTTGGGAGCGGCGGAGCGCAATTCAGAAGGCCATTGCCTCCGCATGGGACGACACCCCAGTCGTCAGATCTGTACTGGTCGTCGTCGGATCCGCTGCCCGCCATGTCGGAGATCACCGAACGGGAGCTTGGGTGGTGGAGGGTGTTGGGGAACGTAGCATAAATTCAAAATTTTCCTACGTGTAACCAAGATCTATCTATGGAGTCATCTAGCAACGAGGGAGGAGTGGATCTACATACCCTTGTAGATCGCGCGCGGAAGCGTTCAAGTGAACGGGGTTGATGGAGCCGTACTCGTCATGATCCAAATCACCGATGATCCTAGCGCCGAACGGACGGCACCTCCGCGTTCAACACACGTACGGAGCAGCGACGTCTCCTCCTTCTTGATCCAGCAAGGGGAAGGAGAGGTTGAGGTAGATGGCTCCAGCAGCAGCACGACGGCGTGGTGGTGATGGAGCTGTAGTACTCTGGCAGGGCTTCGCTAAGCTCTATGGAGGAGGAGGAGGTGTTGGAGAGGGAGAGGGAGGCACCAAGGCGTAGGTTGAGAGGCCCTCCTTTCCCCACTATATATAGGAAGCCT
>NC_041388.1:708181347-708261504 GCF_002162155.2 Triticum dicoccoides | reverse complement strand
AAGGGAGGAGTCCCTCCCCCCCAAGGCACCTAGGAGGTGCCTTCCCCTCTTAGGACTCTTCCTTCCTTATCTCTAGGCGCATGGGCCTCTTGGGGCTGGTTCCCTTGGCCCATGTAGGCCAAGGTGCACACCCCTACAACCCATGTGGCCCCCAGGGACAGGTGGCCCCACCCGGTGGACCCCCGGGACCCTTCCGGTCGTCCCGGTACAATACCGGTGACCCAGAAACTTGTCCCGATGGCCGAAATAGCACTTCCTATATATAATTCTTTACCTCCGGACCATTCGGAACTCCTCATGACGTCCGGGATCTCATCCGGGACTCCGAACAACATTCGGGTTACTGCATATACATATCCCTACAACCCTAGCGTCACCGAACCTTAAGTGTGTAGACCCTACGGGTTCGGGAACCATGCAGACATGACCGAGACGTTTCTCCGGTCAATAACCAACAGCGGGATCTGGATACCCATGTTGGTTCCCACATGTTCCACGATGATCTCATCGGATGAACCACGATGTCGAGGATTCGATCAATCCCGTATACAATTCCCTTTATCTAGCGGTACGTTACTTGTCCAAGATTCGATCGTCGGTATCCCGATACCTTGTTCAATCTCGTTACCGCCAAGTCTCTTTTTCTTGTTCCGTAACACATCATCCCGTGATCAACTCCTTGATCACATTGTGCACACTATGATGATGTCCTACCGAGTGGGCCCAGAGATACCTCTCCGTTTACACGGAGTGACAAATCCCAGTCTCGATTCGTGCCAACCCAACAGACACTTTTCGGAGATACCTGTAGTGTACCTTTATAGCACCCAGTTACGTTGTGACGTTTGGCACACCCAAAGCACTCCTACGGTATCCGGGAGTTGCACAATCTCATGGTCTAAGGAAATGATACTTGACATTAGAAAAGCTTTAGCATACGAACTACATGATCTTGTGCTAGGCTTAGGATTGGGTCTTTGTCCATCACATCATTCTCCTAATGATGTGATCCCGTTATCAATGACATCCAATGTCCATGGTCAGGAAACCGTAACCATCTATTGATCAACGAGCTAGTCAACTAGAGTCTTATTAGGGACATGGTGTTGTCTATGTATCCACACATGTATCTGAGTTTCCTATCAATACAATTCTAGCATGGATAATAAACGATTATCATGAACAATGGAATATAATAATAACTAATTTATTATTGCCTCTAGGGCATATTTTCAACAGTCTCCCACTTGCACTAGAGTCAATAATCCAGTTCACATCGATATGTGATTAACACTCAAGGTCACATCCCCATGTGACTCACACCCAAAGAGTTTACTAGAGTCAATAATCTAGTTCACATTACCATGTGATTAACACTCGATGAGTTCTGGGTTTGAACATGTTATGCTTGTGAGAGATGTTATAGTCAACGGGTCTGAATCTTTCAGATCCGTATGTACTTCGCAAATCTCTATGTCATCTTGTAGATGCAGCTACTACGCTATATTTGGAGCCATTTCAAATAACTGTTCTACTTGGAGCTATTCTAAATTGTTGCTCCATTATACGTATCCGGTATCTCTACTCAGAGCTATCCGGATAGGTGTTAAGCTTGCATCGACGTAACTCTTTACGTCGAACTCTTTATCACCTCCATAATCGAGAAACATATCCTTATTCCTCTAAGGATAATTTAGACCGCTATCTGGTGATCTACTCCTAGATTACCTTTGTAACCTCTTGCCAGATATGTGGCAAGGCACACATCAGGTGCGGTACTCAGCATGGCATACCGTATAGAGCCTATGACAAAAGCATAGGGGACGACCTTCGTCCTTCCTCTTTCTTCTGCCGTGGTCGAGCTTTAAGTCTTAACTTCATACCTTACAACTCAGGCAAGAACTCCTTCTTTGACTGGTCCATCTTGAACACCTTCAAGATCATGTCAAGGTATGTGCTCATTTGAAAGTACCATTAAGAATTTTGATCTATCCTTATAGATCTTGATGCTCAATGTTCAAGTAGCTTAATCTAGGCTTTCCATTGAAAAATACTTTCCAAATAACCCTATATGCTTTTCAGAAATTCTACGTCATTTCTGATCAACAATATGTCAACATATATTTATCAGAAATTCTATAGTGCTCCCACTCACTTCTTTGGAAATACAAGTTTCTCATAAACTTTGTATACACCCAAAACTTTGATCGTCTTATCAAAGCATACATTCCAACTCCGAGATGCTTACTCCAGTCCTTAGAAGGATTGCTGGAGCTTTGCATACTTATTAGCATCTTTCAGGATTAACAAAACCTTCCGGTTGTATCACATACAACCTTTCCTCAAAAATCGTCGAGGAAACAATGGTTTTTGGCATCATATCTGCAAGATTTCACAAATAATGCAGTAATTGCTAATATAATTCCAACAGACTTTTAGCATCGCTACGAGTGAGAAAGTCTCATCGCAGTCAACTCCTTGAACTTGTCGGAAAACATCTTAACGACAAGTCGAGCTTTCTTAATGGTGACATTTACCATCATTGTCCGTCTTCCTTTTAAAATCCATCTGCACTCAACAGCCTTACGACCATCGAGCTATTCTGCCAAAGTCTACACTTTGTTTTCATATATGGATCCTCTCTCGGATTATATGGCCTCGAGCCATTTTGGAATCCAGGCCCACCATCGCTTCTCCATAGCTCGTAGGTTCATTGTTGTCTAGCAACATGACTTCCAAGACAGGATTACGTACCACTCTGAAGTAGTATGCATCCTTGTCATCCCACGAGGTTTGGTAGTGACTTGATCTGAAGTTTCATGATCACTATCATAAGCTTCCACTTTAATTGGTGTAGGTGCCATAGGAACAACTCCCTGTGCTCTGCCACACACTAGTTGAAGAGACGGTTCAATAACCTCATCAAGTCTCCACCATCCTCCCACTCAATTCTTTCGAGAGAAACTTTTCCTCGAGAAAGGACCCGATTCTAGAAACAATCCCTTATTGCTTTCGAATCTGAGACAGGAGGTATACCCAACTGTTTTGGGTGTCCTATGAAGATGCATTTATCCGCTTTGGGTTCGAGCTTATCAGCCTGAAACTTTTTCACATAAGCGTCGCAGCCCCAAACTTTTAAGAAATGACAGCTTAGGTTTCTCTAAACCATAGTTCATATGGTGTCATCTCATCGGAATTTCGTGGTGCCCTATTTAAAGTGAATGTGGTTGTCTTTAATGCCTAACCCATAAACTATCGTGGTAATTCGATAAGAGACATCATGGTATGCATCATATCCAATAGGGTGCAGTTATGATGTTCGAACACACCATCACACTACGGTGTTCCAGGCTGTATTAGTTGTGAAACAATTTCTACAATTTCTTAATTCTGTGCCAAACTCGTAATTCAGATATTCATCTCTATGATCATATCATAGATATTTTATCCTCTTGTCACGACGATCTTTCAACTTCACCCTGAAATTACTTGAACCTTTCAATAATTCAGACTCGTGATTCATCAAGTAAATCATCTGTGAAGTAAGAACATAACGATATCCACTACATGCCTCAGCACTCATTGGACTGCACACATCAAAATGTATTACTTCCAACAAGTTGCTTTCTAGTTCCATTTTACTGAAAACGAGGCTTTTAGTCATCTTGCCCATGTGGTATGATTTGCATGTCTCAATTGATTCAAAATCAAGTGAGTCCAAACGGTCCATTTGCATGGAGTTTCTTCATGCATATACACCAATAGACATGGTTCGCATGTCTCAAACTTTTCAAAAATGAGTGAGTCCAAAGATCCATCAACATGGAGCTTCTTCATGCGTTTTATACCAATATGACTCAAATTGCAGTGCCACATTTGTGTGGTACTATCATTACTATCTTATACCTTTGGCATGAAAATGTGTATCACTACGATCGAGATTCAATAAACCATTCATTTTATGCCTAAGACCATTGAAGGTATTATTCAAATAAACAGAGTAACCATTATTCTCCTTAAATGAATAACCGTATCGCGATAGACATAATCCAATCATGTCTATGCGCAATGCAAACACCAAATAACAATTATTTAGGTTTTAATACCAATATCGATGGTAGAGGGAGCGTACGATATTTGATCAACCTTGGAAATACTTCCAACACATATTGTCATCTCACCTTTTAGCTAGTCTCCGTTTATTCCGTAGCCTTTTGTTTCGAGTTACTAACACTTAGCAACCGAACCGGTATCTAATACCCTGGTGCTACTAGGAGTACTAGTAAAGTACACATTAACACAATGTATATCCAATATACTTCTATCGACTTTGCCAGCCTTCTCATCTACCAAGTATCTAGGGTAATTCTGCTCCAGTGGCTGTTCCCTTTATTACAGAAGCACTTAGTCTCGGGTTTGGGTTCAACCTTGGGTTTCTTCACTAGAGCAGCAGCTGATTTGCCGTTTCATGAAGTATCCCTCCTTGCCCTTGCCCTTCTAGTTTCACCAACCATCAACAATTGATGCTCCTTCTTGATCTCTACTTTTGTGGTGTCAAACATCGCGAATATCTCAAGGTTCATCATATATGTCCCTGATATATTATAGTTCATCACGAAGCTCAAGCAGCTTGGTGGTAATGACTTTGGAGAACCATCACTATTTCATCTGGAAGATCAACTCCCACTCGATTCAAGCGATTGTTGTACTCAGACAATCTGAGCACAAGTTCAACAATTGAGCTTTTCTCCCTTAGTTTTCAGGCTAAGAAAATCGTCGGAGGTCTTATACCTCTTGACGTGGGCACGAGCCTGAAATCCCAATTTCAGCCCTCGAAACATCTCATATGTTTCGCGATGTTTCAAAACGTCTTCGGTGCCTCAACTCTAAACCGTTTAACTGAACTATCACGTAGTTATCAAAAATGTGTATGTCAGATGTTCGCAACATCCACAGACAACGTTCGAGGTTCAGCACACTGAGCGGTGCATTAAGGACATAAGCCTTCTATGAAGCAATGAGGACAATCCTCAGTTTACGGACCTAGTCCGCATAATTGCTACTATCAACTTTCAATTAAATTTTCTCTAGGAACATAACTAAACAGTAGAACTGAAGCACGAGCTACGACATAATTTGCGAATACCTTTTGACTATGTTCAGGATAATTAAGTTCATCTTATGAACTCCCACTCAGATAGACATCCCTCTAGTCATCTAAGTGTTTACATGATCCGAGTCAACTAGGCCGTGTCCGATCATCACGTGAGACGGACTAGTCATCATCGGTGAACATCTTCATGTTGATCATATCTGCCATACGACTCATGCTCGACCTTTCGGTCTCTTGTGTTCCGAGGCCATGTCTGTACATGCTAGGCTCGTCAAGTCAACCTAAGTGTTTCGCGTGTGTAAATCTGTCTTACACCCGTTGTATGTGAACGTTAGAGTCTATCACACCCGATCATCACATGGTGCTTCGAAACAACGAACTGTCGCAACAGTGCACAGTTAGGGGGAACACTTTCTTGAAATTATTATGAGGGATCATCTTATTTACTACCGTCGTTCTAAGTAAACAAGATGCATAAACATGATAAACATCACATGCAATCAAATAGTGACATGATATGGCCATCATCACTTTGCTCCTCTTGATCTCCATCTTCGGGGCTCCATGATCATGATCGTCACCGGCATGACACCATGATCTCCATCATCATGATCTCTATCATCGTGTCTTCATGAAGTTGTCTCATCAACTATTACTTCTACTACTACAGCTAACGGTTAGCAATAAAGTAAAGTAATTACATGACGTTTATGTTGACACGTAGGTCATAAATAAATTAAGACAACTCCCATGGCTCCTGCCGGTTGTCATACTCATCGACATGCAAGTCGTGATTCCTATTACAAGAAGATGATCAATCTCATACATCACATATATCATTCATCACATCCTTTTGGCCATATCACATCACATAGCATACCCTGCAAAAACAAGTTAGACGTCCTCTAATTGTTGTTTACATGTTTTACGTGGCTGCTATGGGTTTCTAGCAAGAACGTTTCTTACCTACGCAAAAACCACAACGTGATATGCCAATTGCTATTTACCCTTCATAAGGACCCTTTTCATCGAATCCGATCCGACTAAAGTGGGAGAGACAGACACCCGCTAGCCACCTTATGCAACTAGTGCATGTCAGTCGGTGGAACCAGTCTCACGTAAGAGTACGTGTAAGGTCGGTCCGGGCCGCTTCATCCCACAATGCCACCGAATCAAGATTGGACTAGTAACGGTAAGCATATTGAACAAAATCAACACCCACAACTACTTTGTGTTCTACTCGTGCATAGAAACTACGCATAGACCTAGCTCTGATACCACTGTTGGGGAACGTAGCATAAATTCAAAATTTTCCTACGTGTCACCAAGATCTATCTATGGAGTCATCTAGCAACGAGGGAGGAGTGGATCTACATACCCTTGTAGATCGCGCGTGGAAGCGTTCAAGTGAACGGGGTTGATGCAGTCGTACTCGTCGTGATCCAAATCACCGATGATCCTAGCGCCGAACGGACGGCACCTCCGCGTTCAACACACGTACGGAGCAGCAGCGTCTCCTCCTTATTGATCCAGCAAGGGGAAGGAGAGGTTGAGGTAGATGGCTCCAGCAGCAGCACGACGGCGTGGTGGTGATGGAGCTGTAGTACTCTGGCAGGGCTTCGCTAAGCTCTATGGAGGAGGAGGAGGTGTTGGAGAGGGAGAGGGAGGCACCAAGGCGTAGGTTGAGAGGCCCTCCTTTCCCCACTATATATAGGGAGCCTAGGGGGGGGCGCCGGCCCTAGGAGATCCAATCTCCTAGGGGGCCGGCGGCCAAGGGAGGAGTCCCTCCCCCCAAGGCACCTAAGAGGTGCCTTCCCCTCTTAGGACTCTTCCTTCCTTATCTCTAGGCGCATGGGCCTCTTGGGGCTGGTGCCCTTGGCCCATGTAGGCCAAGGTGCACACCCCTACAGCCCATGTGGCCCCCCGGGACAGGTGGCCCCACCCGGTGGACCCCCGGGACCCTTCCGGTGGTCCCGGTACAATACCGGTGACCCCGAAACTTGTCCCGATGGCCGAAATAACACATCCTATATATAATTCTTTACCTCTGAACCATTCCGGAACTCCTCGTGACGTCCGGGATCTCATCCGGGACTCTGAACAACATTCGGGTTACTGCATATACATATCCCTACAACCCTAGCGTCACCGAACCTTAAGTGTGTAGACCCTACGGGTTCGGGAACCATGCAGACACGACCGAGATGTTTCTCTGGTCAATAACCAACAGCGGGATCTGGATACCCATGTTGGTTCCCACATGTTCCACGATGATCTTATCGGATGAACCACGATGTCGAGGATTCGATCAATCCCGTATACAATTCCCTTTATCTAGCGGTACGTTACTTGCCCGAGATTCGATCGTCGGTATCCCGATACCTTGTTCAATCTCGTTACCGGCAAGTATCTTTTTCTCGTTCCGTAACACATCATCCCGTGATCAACTCCTTGATCACATCGTGCACACTATGATGATGTCCTACCGAGTGGGCCCAGAGATACCTCTCTATTTACACGGAGTGACAAATCCCAGTCTTGATTCGTGCCAACCCAACAGACACTTTTCGGAGATACCTGTAGTGTACCTTTATAGCCACCCAGTTACGTTGTGACGTTTGGCACACCCAAAGCACTCCTACGGTATCCGGGAGTTGCACAATCTCATGGTCTAAGGAAATGATACTTGACATTAGAAAAGCTTTAGCATACGAACTACATGATCTTGTGCTAGGCTTAGGATTGGGTCTTTGTCCATCACATCATTCTCCTAATGATGTGATCCCGTTATCAATGACATCCAATGTCCATGGTCAGGAAACCGTAACCATCTATTGATCAACGAGCTAGTCAACTAGAGGCTTACTAGGGACATGGTGTTGTCTATGTATCCACACATGTATCTGAGTTTCCTATCAATACAATTCTAGCATGGATAATAAACGATTATCATGAACAAGGAAATATAATAATAACTAATTTATTATTGCCTCTAGGGCATATTTTCAACAGAGGGGTGTGGGGTGAAGTGGCTAGGGTTTGTCCTGGCCAGCGGATAGGAAGGAATATGTGCGGTTTCGGGTGGGCCAGCGTGGGTCGTGTTCGATGCGGCGGACGCACCCGGGCGCCCCTATATCCGCCAACATTTGGGCTGGATATGAGGGGTGCCGGTCAGTCCGGGAGTTTGAGGCCCGTTTGAGGCGCCTGTTGGGTCGGTTTTTTGTGACCGGTCAGTGACCAGGCCGTCCGCCTGGGCGTATGAGGTGGGTTTGGGGTGCTCGGCTGTAGATGCTCTTAGTTTTATGAGTTGACAGTTTCTGGTGGATCGAGTTATGAAAAGAATTATGGAATGGAAGGAAAGGCAACTTTCAACTAAAGGAAAAGAAGTGATACTCAAATCAATTGTACAGGCTATACCATCTTATGTAATGTTGGTTTTCAAATTCCAAAACAGATTTGTAAATGAATTACAGACGCGATGTCGCATTATTGGTGGAGTGACAGTGACAATCAGAGGAGAATGCACTGGTTTGCGTGATGAAAGTTGTGTGTGCCAAAGAAAGAAGGTGGGATGGAATTTCTAGATATTCATTGTTTTAACCTAGACCTGCTTGCGAAATAGGCTTGGAGATTAACTGATAATCCAGACTCCCTTTGTGCCCATATTCAAAGACAAAAATTATCCAGATTGTGATATTTTGAATGTAACTCTGAAAAAAAGAGCCTCATTCACATGACAAATACACTAAAAAGATGTCATATATGAAGGTGGTAGTCGGATCAATATTTGGGATGATAATGGATCCTAACTCACCTACCTGGAAAGTGATCATGGCTCGTGGAGACAATTTACTATCAAAAGTAAGTGATTTCATTGACCTCGGGTCGTTGGGATGAAGAGTTGGTTTCTCAAACACTGGCAAGTTGATGTGGCGCGGATCCTTGTGATTACGTTGTCTGGATTTGATATGTCAGACTTCGTAGCATGAAACTTGTGCAAAAATGGAAGATTCTCAATGAGATCGGCATACTTTACGGAGTGGCACAACCAATATGGACATAAAATATCAGGAGAAAATACAGTCAGACCTTTATGGAGTGGCACAACCAATATGGACACGAAATATCTGGAAAAGACCAAGGAGCAACTATGTGAAGCTAAACGTGGATAGGGCTTTTGACCCAGACTTACTCACGGGTTCGTATGACGCTGTCATCAGAGAATTGTATGGCAGATCCGTCGTGACAGAAAACGAGAAAATCGATTGGCGCAAAGATGCGCCTATGGCCGAGGCACTGACCTTGCGTATTGGTCTCAATTTTGATAACTACAGTCGGGTGTAACTGCATGAAGGTGAATTCCGACAATATTGAGGTGATAGAGACAATGAAGAATGAAGGTCGCTCTTTCGGTTCATTGGCGACAGTTTTTGATAGTACATATCACCTGGTGTGATTTCTCGCATATTATTTTTGAGCATGCTCCTAAAGAGACTAATTGTGCAGCCCATGATTTAGCCAAACTAGTTAGAAGTAATGTGTCTGTGGGTGGATAGAAGACCTACCTATAGAAATTGTTGATAATATGTGATCACCATGCAAATAAAGAGTACTTTGACGTAAAAAAACTCAGAAACCAATATTACTTCCTTCGTAAATAAATATAAGAGCGTTTAGACACTAAACTAGTGACCTAAACACTTTTATATTTTGCCTTCTTTATAGAGGAAGTATAATTCTATAAATCTAACTAACCCCTTATATTTGTGACGACTCTAGAGAGAAACAAAGTCGCGGAACCAGTCGGTGTGGAATCTATCTTCGTTGTACAGCCGCGATGGCGACAACCCGAGCGGCGGCTGCAAGGGCCGGAGTGTTTGCGAGAGGCATGGTACACAGCGGCAGCTACCCGGCCGCGTCAGCAATTGCGAGAGCGGATGGCGCAGTGGCTGCACTGACACGCGCTTCCCTGATTCTAATTGACCCCCTCCATGCATCGAACTTTCTTGTGAGCCGTCTCTCTCCCTTTTTTTTTGAGGGGTAAAAACCTTATTTATTCATCAAATGCCACATGAAGTGGGATACGTCTCAGGTCGTGCGGGGTGCCAAACCAAACATGACGCCCCGGACCTCTAGAGAAAGCAAATTTAGCTAGATCATGTGCTTCATAGTTCACAGCACGAGACTCAAAAGAAAAAGTACAATTTAAGGAATTCGAATGACTAATAATCTCGCTGACGCTCGCCCCGTAGGCACCTCTGCCACCTTTCTGAATATCTGAGATGACTTGCTTGCAATCGGATGCTACAACAAAATGTTGTATGTGTAGATCTTCAGCAAGTGCTAGAGCTTCGCGGCATGCAATAGCTTCAAGAGTGGCCAGATCAGTTAAACCCTCAAGGACTAGGGCCGAGCTGCCCAAGAAATTCCCTTCCGAATCTCTGCAGACTGCTGCTGCTGATCCTCCTCTTCTTCCTTGCACTCCCCCGTCCACATGGATCTTGCAATGTCCAGCCGGGTTTTTTTTTTTGGCCTTGTGTTTGTTTGGAGAGATGTGGCATTCCGAACTGGAGTGTTCGGTTTAATACTGATCAAAGACAGATCCTTCAGATACCTCTCTATGAAGCTGTGGGTCACTTGGGGACTCTGAAAAATAGCTTTATGTATTGCCTTACGTCGAGCATGCCATATTGCCCAAAGTGTCACGGCCATGTCAACGAATTCTTCATGAGTTAGCATCTCCATCAGCGTGAAGAGCCACTGTTTGGCATTGGGCTCATTATTTGATGTGATTTTTTGCGTGACCTCCATATTAGCCAATGCCCAAACACTTCTTGATGTTGTGCACTCTAAGAGGGAGTGACGCCATGAATCGCGTACCCCACAGATGCCACAAAGACTGGAGTCGGACATATGACGATGTGCTCTAACATCGTTTGTTGGAAGCGACTGTTTTGAGAGCCTCCATAAGAACATTCGAATTTTCCCTGGGACTTCGGTCTTCCACAGCGTTTTCCATGATTTTTCCTCTGCCATGGCGTTAGATGGGCCTGCAGCTCCTTCTAGCCATGCTTCCCGTCTTGCCCTTGTGGCCACCAGCATTTTATACGCCGACTTGACCGAGAAAGATCCATGTTTCTCGTAGTGCCAAGCCCAGAAGTCATCTATATTTCTTGTACAAAGTGGGATTCCAAGAATCACTTGAGCGTCCATTGGCAAAAAGGTGGTTTGGATCAGCTGTCTGTCCCATGATGCCGTCGCGCTCGTAATAATCTCTGAAACTCTCGTTGGCGGGTTGGGAACGCGGCAGCCATATGGCCTAAAGGACTCTTCTCTGGGAAGCCAATTATGATTCTAGATTTCCGTGGTTTCTCCATTTCCAATCCGCCGAACCAGACCTTGTTTCAAGATGTCTCTCCCTTCAATGATTGCCCGCCAAATCTGGCTTGGGTGGTTACCCAGCTGAGCCTGCAGGATATCTGTGTGTGGGTAGTATACGCTCTTAAGCACTCGGGCGCTAAGAGACTCAGGAGTTTGCAGCAGGCGCCAAGCTTGTTTCGCGAGCATTGCAAGGTTGAATAATTCGAAATCCTTGAAACCTAGGCCCCCCATTCCCTTAGGTTGGGTCATTGCTTTCCATAAAACCCAATGGGGCTTTCTCTTCCCTTCTTTGCTCCCCCACCAAAACATTCTTATCAGCTTGTTTAGATGCTCACAGAGGCCCCGAGGTAGCTTGAAACAAGACATCGAAAACACTGGAACTGATTGTGCTACAGATTTAACTAGAACTTCTTTGCCCGCAGTAGACATCGTGCGCTCAATCCATCCCTGCACCTTTTCCCAAATCCGATCCTTCAAATACTTGAAAGAACCGTTCTTAGAGTTGCCAACATCAGACGGCATCCCCAAGTACTTCTCATTTAGTGTTTCGTTGGGGACGTTCAGAGTCTCCTTGATTTCCTGTCTGATAGAGTCTGGAACTCCCTTGCTGAAATATATAGAAGATTTAGCATACTTGATACGTTGCCCCGTTGCCTGACAATAAGTGTTCAGAACATCACCTCATTGGCTCCACCACCGTTTGCCTTGAAAAACAGCAGGCTGTCATCAGCGAATAGTAGATGGTTTACCGGTGGCGCCGTAGGTGCTACCTGTAGGCCATGCAAGTTGGATGACTCACTCTTTGATTTTAGAAGGCACGACAAGCCCTCTGCTGCTATCAAGAACAAGTATGGAGATATTGGGTCCCCTTGTCTGATCCCTCTAGAAGGTATGAATTGTTGCAGTTTCTTTCCATTAAACAAAACTGAAAATTTCACCGTTGTCACCAGGCTCATCACTATTTGGACCCATCTTTCAGAGAAGCCCAGTTTAAGCATTATTTCCTGTAGATAGTCCCATTCCACTCTATCGTATGCTTTCATCATATCAAGCTTTAGAGCACAAGATTGATGTTTATTGGCTTTATTCCTCTTCATAAAATGAAGACACTCATAGGCTGTTATGATGTTATCGGTTATAAACCTTCCAGGAACAAATGTTGACTGCTCCTCTGAGATGATATCAGCAAGGACTAACTTTAATCTGTTAGATATAACTTTCGAGGCAATCTTATACATCACATTACAAAGGCTGATAGGGCGGAACTGAGAGAGGAGTGTGGGGTTTTTTACCTTCGGGATGAGCACAAGAACCGTATCATTAATACACTCCGCTGATTCAGTACCGTCAACAATCCTCAGAACTGCCCTTGTAACATCCTCGCAACAAATCCCAATGATGCTGGAAAAAAATGTGCAGGGTAACCATCTGGGCCGGGCGCTTTCACTGGGTACATTTGAAAAAGTGATGTTTAAACCTCTTTCTGACTATATGGGGCATTTAGCATATCATTCATTGCTTGTGTCACTTTCACCGGGACAGTCTCTAGTACCTGGTCCATATCCTGAACCCCTTCAGAAGTATAGAGCTGCTGGTAAAAATCATTGGTCAAATTTTCCATCTCCGTTAGGTTGTCGGTCATCTGTCCAGAAGGTAGTTGAAGGGATTTTATTTGGTTCTTCCTCCTGCGCTGGCTCGCCCTTAGGTGGAAGAAATATGTATTCTTATCACCATGTTGGAGCCACTCTATTCGAGCATGCTGACGCCATAAAATTTCCTCCCTGTGATAAAGTTCTGTCAGCCTGTCAACTATTTTAATTTCCAGATGATTTGGACCGGAACGATTTGGGATCGCGCGCAAATCATGTAATTCCTTCTGCATGCTTTGGATCTCACGCCGCACATTCCCAAACTGCTGTCTGTCCCATGTGGCCAGGTCTGTTGAAAGCGACCTCAGCTTGTCGCTTATATCCTGGACTGACTCCGTTTGTCCACTGGTCCAAGCATTCTCCACCAATGGTGTTAGACCCGGGTCACGCTCCCATGCAAGCTCATATTTAAATGATTTGGGAGCCCGTCTGCATGGCTCCTCATGCACGTACTGCACGTAAATAGGTAGATGATCGCTAGTTGCTGCAGTTTTGTGTTCAAGTACAGCAGACGGAAAAGCAAGCGACCAAGCGGGATTAGCTACTCCTCTGTCAAGTCGCACTCGAGTGTAAGTCCCCCAGACACTTTCTTTTCAAAGGTCCATCCACTTCCGATGTAACCTATATCAGTTAATCCACATGTATCCAAGGCGTCCCTGAACGCGTCCATTTGCGCTTGACTTCTATTTCCAACTCCATCCCGTTCATGTGCGTACAACACCTCGTTAAAATCTCCTAGGGCAAGCCAGGGTATATTGTTTGAGCCTGCGATTCCCCTAAGAGTGTCCAAGGTCTTGTATCTCTCCTTGACCTGAGCTTCTCCATAGACAAAAGTGACCCTTGTTTTGACATCCATAAGGTCATTCAACATTGCATCAATATGATACCTCGAATAACCAAGAATCTCAAGATTTATTTCTTCGTTCCAAAAAATTCCTAAACCACCACTTCTACCAGTACTGCTTACAGCAAAACTTTTATTAAGACCTAAAGTGCTAGCCAAGCTTTTAACTCAATTCCTAAACCACCACTTCTACCAGTACTGCTTACAGCAAAACTTTTATTAAGACCTAAAGTGCCAGCCAAGCTTTTAACTCTAGTTCCCTCTATTTGGGTTTCCAAAATACATAATACAGAGGGGGCAAACTGCCTCGTGAGATCACGAAGCTCCTGAACTGACGCCGGTTTGCCAGCCCCACGACAGTTCCAACATAGGAGACTCATAGCGCCTGGCAAGACCCCCCTTGGAGGCCCGCCAAACGCGCATCAAGGTTTTTGGTGATCAAGGTATTCTTCCCAGGATTTTTCTCTGATATTGTCAAGCTCGGCTTGTTCCTCTTCGATTCTTGCACCGTTGAGGGGCTCGGTGGTATCTCCGGGGGAGGTAACAGCAGTTGCTTAGTAGTGTTTCCCTTCGCCCCATGGACTGGTTCAGCTGCATCAACCCCTCTTTTCCTGTTGTTTTCTCCATCGCTCATAGCCACATCATAGTCATGACCATCGGTGCCCAAGTCAATGTGTCCGTCTGCAGTGTTAGGTTGGGGCGGTCCCCGGCCTCGACCTCTGCCTGCCCGGCCTCGGCCGCGACCTCCCCTTCCTCCTGAACTGTCAGATGCTCCTCTTCCTTCTCCCAGACCTTTCCCAGGTCCTCTTGACCAAGTGGCTTTTAAATCCTTGAAGACCAGCGCCTTAGGAGGGTGAACTCCGTCTCCACATTCCTTGAAAAGATGCCCAAGGTATCCACAGACAGCACACCAGTCCGGGAGACGCTCGTACTTCACCCTAAAGATGACCCTTTGGACTGTGTCTTTCTTCTTTATCACCAGCGAAACTGCATTCTTTAGAGGTTTCGTAACATCAATTCTAACTCCGACCCTTGCAAAGTTACCTTCAAAATCATGCGACTTGGGCTCTGCAAAGATGAACTCTCCCACTGTTGCAGATAGGGCTTTAATCTTAGGGTAGAAGCCGTCCAGAAGATCATGAATCTTCATCCATATATCAATTTTGTTTAACTCTATCGAAGAGGGCTTTGTGATCCCATCGTAAAGCGACAGTACCACCACCTTCCCTTTGAACGTCCAAGGTCCTTCCTCCATCACCCGTTCCCAATCGCCCAAGCAACCGAACTGCAGGGTGTAGAGATTATCTTCCAATGGTCTGATTTTCACTTCCTTTGCCAGATCCCATGCAGCGCGCATGTTCCTGAAAAACCAATACTGACTATAGGTTTTCTCCGTGTGGACTCTAGCGATCGCCATCCATCTGGTGGCCTCCTCCGAGATTTCCTCATCTTCCACCACCATGTCTTGTAGATCATCTTCCTTCAGTCCCAGCTCCTCCATCATCGCCTCCAAATCGGTTACTTTGGAGCCCGATCCCGACGGCGTTCCTTCCATTAGATCTCTCGCTCGAGGTTCCTGATCCCACGAGCGGTATGTACCCTATCCAGAAACCCTACCCCCCCACCGCCAGCAAGGGCAACACGCCCCGGCGATCCTGGCGGGAAGATAGAGGGAGGGGAGATCGGCTCTCTACGGTGACGCCGTCGCCGTCGCCGAGAGGATGTTAAAACCCTAATGAGAGGGGAACACGAGCCGTCTCTCTCCCTGCCCACGGCGCTGTTCCCGTGCCCACCCAGGCCGACGCCCGGTGTTTCACCGTGCCCGGAGCTGGGCCCCGGGCACCCAGGGCCCAGGCCCGGGGCGTGGAAAAATTAACAGGCTATAGTTATATAGATATTTTTGCAGGCCCGGGGCGCAGCCCAATGAAAAAAAAAAGAAGGCCCAAAGCCAGAAACACACGCACGTACGGCAACACCACATCCCACGATCCAGCACGCACGAGGCACAGGTGACGAAACGATCGTGCGGCCGCTGCCGCCCACCGAGTCGCACGCACGCGGACGGCACGATCGATCTCCAGCAGCAGCAGGGACACCAGCGCCCGTGCCGCCGTCCGCCGTGGCTCCGCCCCCGGCCCAACCACTTTCTGCTCCCGGGCTGTAGGTCGCCCGTTGCCGCCCTTCTGTTCGTCGTTCGCCTGCGTGGCGCTGGTTCATTGCCGGCTGCGGCAGCTTGTAATTTTCTTTGATGCTTTCATTGTTTCCGCCTTGATGCTTTCTACATTACCATGTTCTACTTTTACGAGTTGTATCAGTATACAAGCTGCTCTGAACTGAATTTTATACTATGTTCTTTTGTGTCCAGTCATATATCTATGATATTGTTGAACACAAATTGATGTAACTGCCAATTTCATTTCATATATTGTAGAAAAAGAAGATGAAGAGATTTTTTTCACCGGTGTCCTCAACGGGGCTGTCTACACCTATCATTTCAGATGGAGGGAATCAAGGGGCGTCGATGAGGTTATGCGTGGCACTGATGAAGTAGACTATTGATTTGGTACTCTTTTTTACCATGTACTCTTCTTTGAAGTTTTATCTATTTCATTGTATTGTTAAGCATTGAGTTTAAATTATAATTTTTTCAAGCAACGGGGCCATATTTTATATGGGGTATCTTTTGAGGTAGCTAAAAGCCTTATGAACATTAAGATTTTCCCTCGTGGCAAAATTTTTCTTTTAGGCCCGGGACTTTGTCCAATCCTGGCTCCGCCACTGGTGCCCACCATGACGTCGGCTACCACCGTGCCCCAAAGGTCCGTGCGGCCGACGTGTGGAACGAAGCTGGGCAGCGTAGGACATGGGTGATGGAAGTGGGATGATGCATACGGAGGCGTTGGAACGGGGCGGCGAGGTGAAGAGGACGGGTTAAGCAGCAGTCACGATTTCTATGTGGTGCTGTTCTGTTGCGTCGCCATAGTTCACACAGAGTTGCTCGGCCTTCATCGGGCCTGGGTTTTCTATACCCGTACGTGTTGTTTATCAGCAAGCATCGTTCTCCTCTTTTACATGTGCATCTAGCCGGTTTACGAATCCACCATACATACATGCATGTGAGATTTCAGCCAATTTGTTCGTGTTGGCTCTTGCTGACTGATCCTGCTCCTTCCCAACCCATACTTGCATCTTCTCATATGCCCAGCCAAGGCCAATCGTTGATGCTCTTGCTGGATGATAACAAGGCCGGGAGTGGACTGTTCGTCTGAGTGGTTATCCAGATGTATTTAGAAGCCGGCCACCACCACAAATCAATGGCTATTTTTACTATCTTTCAACGATGCAAGGTCTACATGTTTTATTCCTTCAGCTAGCCTCATGCTATCAAATACCTCTCAATCTTCTCCTAACAATGATGCCTTTAACAAGGAAATGCTGCATGAACACCGTTAGTGCTGGATCGAACCACATAGGCTAGATCATGGGTTTTCACCCAAAAGAGAAGGACCGACTATGCTCCAGACAGTGCCTTCAACAACGGAACGGAACCGCCTTTACCAGGTACAACCAGCAAAGGCTGGACATAGGTTTTCATCCCAGAATCCAAGACTTGGTATTCGGAGAGCACCACCATAGATGGAGTCCCTGTGTTGTCACCACCATAGATATTTTGTATATCCTAGAATGCAATTTACTGTATTTGTAATTAACTGTCTATTTACATACACATAAAATAGGCAGTTATGCATTAAAAAACCACTCGTAGAGATCTCTACCATGATATTTAATGAAATTTTAAAAAGTACAAACAATGCATATACATGCAATTCTAAGTAAAATCATTTATCTGTGGGGACATGACAAATTTTATTTTATTTTCCTCAGATTTATCACAATGAAACAATAATAATACAAACGAGGAAATCAGTGCGCTTCTCTCTTGCGTGCAATGTGTCTCCATAGGTAACATCTTCTAGTCCAACGATTCTTACGAAACTGATCAAAATTCGGAGATATCCTTTGACACTTCCTCTTCACTCATAGACGTTCCCTCCCCTTTCTCCAGCCCAAACATGGTGTCATACAATGGCTTATCCATAGTCTCTGGGAGGCAGAACATCAGCAGCCCACCGATGATACCGAACATGCCAAACACCGCAAACGGCACCCGATCCCCGAACAAGACCACCATGGGTGCTAGTATGGCACCCATTTGCGATGCTTGCGACGTGCATCCCATGGCTACGGTCCGCGGAACAACTCGGACGTGTATACTAGTAACAAGTTGTATGTCCTTGACATCCTAAAGATGCCCACCACCCCACATGCCATCCTGACCACCCTAGGGTGACATGAAATTGCAGTTATATATAGAAAATCTCCCTAAATCATCATGCCACCCATATCTAATAAGAAAGGTTTTGATTACCTCATGGAACCGGCATCGGCAATGAGGCTGGCAATTGTGCAAAAGACGCTGCTCACTACAAGAAATATGTCAACTTGCGACCATCACTATTGGTCGCTGAAAGGTCATTGTTTTTCATTTGCGACCTTTTTGTGACCAAAAACAGATGGTCAAAAACTGACGGTCGTAAACTGAAATTATAGAGAAGGTCGTGGAAGGCAACGGCCAAAACAAAAGGTCATGGATTCTATGACCTTCTGTTTTGGTCGCTAGCTGTCTGCCCAGGCCACGTCGGATCCGGCGTGGCAAGCTGACGTGGCAAAATTGCGACCAAATGAGAAGTTCATTGATAAGAATCAGCCCGGTCCGATTCAGTGTTTTACATGGGCCGAGCCCAACAATTCAGCCTATTTGTTGTTTTTTTCCTGTGAATTTTTGGTCAGCTTCACGGGCCAAGCCCAACATTTCAACCACTTATTTTCTAGGCCGCACCCTTCTACAGTTCCATTCTTGTTCGGGCCTCGGCCTTTTTTCGGTCCAATTCTTGTTCAGGCCTCAGCCTTTTTGTGGTCCTTTTAAATTTTGGAACTCGGCCCTCTTACAATCCATTTTATTTATTTTCAAAAATTAATATACTGGCATTGCTGAAACAGACTCCAACTATGTTTGGGCTGTGGCCTTTTTAAGGTCCAGTAGTGTTTGGGCCAAGGACTCTTTCAGTATTATGTTCACATCCAACTAAATACATTTATCAGAAATTCAAATTCCCAGCATTTGAATAACAAGTACACCCAACATTAAATAACAGGTACAACAAGTAAATATACACCCAATTCCTAGCAAGATCAGCATTACATCAAAATTCCAAGCAAATTCTGCATTACAAGTTCAATAACATATAAAGCGAGCCGCTGACTGGGGCTTCGAGCTTCTTCGAATTTCTTTGGCCGAGGAACTCGTATAAATGAGAGGGAAAACATATTAGTCACAAGTACACAAGCACTGTTTCAAAAATAAGTCTAAAGTTAAAAAATAATAAGTTAAAAAATGAAATCCCTTTGAATGGTGCATTTTGTTATGATCAACTAAAACAAAACTATTATATGCTTCAATAGCAAAAAGAATCAATTAAAAAGCTTTTATAAACATCTAGTTATGATCAAAATAATATTAACTTAAAATTATATAAAATTTATGATACTAAAATTATCAAAGTTTTTTTGTTAAAAACTTTAATAGCAAAACGAATTTTCATAAAGTGTTTTTTGTTAAAAACTTTAATTGCAAACTAAAATAACATAAACAAGTGGCACCTACTAGGCCACCATAGCCTGCATACGACTAGAAACCTATCTATACGTGAGCCAGGATGCAGGCCCGTGGGGCAAGTAGATGAACGTTAGGCATGTACTGCCTGCATTAGAGAGGAGCTCGAGAGGGCAGCCGCAGTAGAGCTTAGAAACCACTGCGAACGCCTCTCGCCAACCGAGGTGGGACTAAACTTCCCCTGCCCCGCGGCTGTGCCAGCACCAGGCCTTCAGTCCCGGTTGGTGGCTCCAACCGGGACTAAAAGGCCGGTCCGAGCCACCAACCGGGACTAAAGGCCTGGGCTTCCCGCCCTTTCGCCTGGTGAAATTCACCTTTAGTCCCGGTTGTGGCTTGCGCCGGGACTAAAGGGGGGCCTTTAGTCCCAATTGGAGCCACCAACCGGGACTAAAGGTGGGGCTATATAAGCAGGACTTAGGAGTTCATTCGCAACTCGACCCTTGAGCGAGGCATAACTTCAAAACAATTAGAAGTATGTAAACAATATTCACAATTCTATTTTATGTTATGTCATCAATTGGGATAGTTATTTGTCACCCTGGGTGAGGAATAGTTATTCTTCACCCCCTTTATTTTACCATTAATGCACCAAAATTTTAGGTTCTGTAAGTTTTGTCTTATTTTCGACGTAAAGGGAGACCGTAAGAAAATATATAATCGTCGTAAAAAATATTTTATGTTATGACATAGTGTAAAATACACATAAACTGTAAATTTTCTTGTCTTATGACCTATATATATTGACCCCCTTCTTTAAATTAGATCTGGGAGAAGCGGGATCAAATCCTAGCACATGATCACCATGTCATACCTAAAGACGCAGAATACCATCAGGAATTACAAATGGATTTTGGTAGATGATGTTAGGGTTCGTAAGAGATGTTATATTGTATATATGTAGTAGCGTCAGACAGATATACGAAAACCTGATGTTTGACCAAGCATGGAGAAAGAAAGGTCACTTCTATATATGTTAATGACGATCTTGTGTAATGGTTCCTTCATTTGCTATATGTAGTAGGTAGCGTCGAGTTGAATGGAAAACATTAAATAAAAAGGAAACCCTAAATGTAAAAGAATTGAAGGGTAAACACAAAAATAAAAGGGGGAAACACAATATGAAAACCCCTAAACCCTCGAAAACCCATAGCCCCTCCTTTAAAAAAACACCAACACTTGGCAGGTGCTGACGCATGGCTGCCTTTTTAGTCCCGGTCGGTGTTACAAACTAGGACTAAAGGTCCTCCTGCTTGGGTGCCCCACAGCGGCCACGTGGTGCCCCTTTAGTCCGGGTTCGTAACACGACCGGGACTATAAGTGGTGGGCATTAATCCCGATTGTTTTGTCCCGGTTGCAGAACCAGGACTAAAGGCCCTCTGGAACCGGGACCAATGCCCTATTTTCTACTAGTGTAGCTAGAATATACTCTCTCTATAAATTAATATAAGATCTTTTAGCCCACAAAGTAGTGATTTAAAAGATCTTATATTAGTTTGCAGAAGAAGTACAATGCATGCATGATGAGCGATAATAAATTATTTATTTATCGTATGCAAAAAAAATGTCCTAATGAAATGAGATAGCTTCTATAGAAATTGTTGACCCGATCAAAATCGGATGACCCAATTTCAAATTGAAGACCTCAACTGATTGCGAGGCCTTAAAACTTAGGGAACATAGTGTACTAAAAAAATTAAACGAGAGAGCTTCTTGAGAAATTGTTAACCCGGTCAAAATCGGATGATCCAATTCCAAATTGAAGATCTCAATTGATTGTGAGGCCTTATAAATTAGGGAGCATAATGTATTAAAAGAATTGAATGAGAGAGCTCCTTGAGAATTTTTTGACCCAGTCAAAATCAGATAACCCAAATTTAAATTGAAGACCTCAATTCATTTTAGGGCCTTAAAGAATTAGGGAGCATAGTGTATAATATATACTATGAGTTAATCTGAAAATCCGTGTTTGCATGCTGGACTCTTTTAACATTGATTTAGTTTGGCAACATGAATACGAAGCGGAGATAACAAATGAAGATTTCCAAACTGCCAGAAACCAAGATTCACCGTCATGTTTGGGGTACAAGCTTTTCCTGTTTTTATTCGCATTTAATCTCTGCATATTTTATTCATTTCAATAGCAGAAGATTGATTTTTCAAATATTGGTGACTGATGATATGCTAGAATACGTTTCTTTAGTGGCTGCAGATGAATACAACTCTATCTCTATTCTAATAATTTATCTTTCTTATACTAAATAATGAGAAGAAGGATGGGGGCAAAGATGGTAAGTGGATCGCTTGATATTTCTTCAACTTGAATAGGTCCTTGACCTGATTTTTGTTTTTTAGGCTGTGTGACAAATTCAGTGCAGTTGCATAACTCCTTTATACATACACGGTAGAAGTACAATTTAAATAATACTTTGAAAATTAGAAACTGGAATAACTGAAGTTAAAATTGCTGACAATGGATCCCATTTGGATTTTAGCTTGAATTAGCTGCTGCATGTGATGCATGAGTTGTTTTTTTCTCAGTCAAACGGCCCCGCTTGGCAAATTTATGTATAAAGTAGAGATATATGTATTTCTTGGGTAGTATGTTCATGTATGAAGTAGATGGATATAACATAAAGCAGGCATGTCTGCACCAGTGTTCACCATGGCTTAGCACTAGAGCACTCCCGCCGCACTCTTCCAACATGTGGTTAAGTTCACATGGCTTCAGTTTTGGTTACATGATGAGGTCATTCCTTTCTCTCTTTTTGAGAACTTTTTTTTGAGAATATATTTCTCTCTTTTTGAGAACTTTGAGTTTGTCTTTACATTTATTTCAGTTTAAGAATAACTAAAGGAAGTATTTTTCAATGCTTTGTGCAATCTGTGCACATCCAAGGTTATATAGGGTGGATCCTGATAGTTCAATCATATTTACTATGAAAAGCTCAGTCTTAATGTATGTATTGCTTTGCATGTTTGTTGGCAGAGATAAAGAGAATAATGAAGTTATCGTGATTGAATTTACTTTCAGCATTCACAGTATTGTCTACCAATACAACATTTATAAAAACGAGATAGTATTTGTCCCTGAATAGAGTACAATTTGGTTGTCTCTTAGTATTTATGATATCTAAATCACTTCTTTTAGATACTTTGCAATGGAAATTTTAAAAGTACATCTATTGTTCTTTCATGGTAGTCAGGTGGCAATGGAGAGCATGCTGGTGAATTTTCAGCCTAATATACTATCATGTTGATGATATGCAAAAGAACAAGACAGAAAGAAGTTATTTTAGACTAATGAAGTTTTTGTTGCAAGTACATAATTTAGTTTTTATGTGCAACAAATGTCCAAGTTTTCATATATGTTCATAACTTAATAGTATTCTCACTTTTATTTCTTTATTCTTCCTTCCATGCGTGCTACTACCAAATTTTCAAACACAAGTTTTTTCATGTAGTTGCAACTTTTATGTGCTTATGACATGCTAATAAATTCTGACCTCATCTTCTGTTTTTATAGTTGGGAGTGATTTTTGTCACAGTACAATCCCATTGATTATATCTATAAACATATATTAAATGGCACCACAGGGATTTAGATTTTCTTACCAGATGTAGATGTGCTTAGAATGAAAGTTATGTTAGATTAGAACATTTATGCAACAACATAGTGATACGTCTCCAATGTATCTATAATTTTTGATTGTTCCATGCTATTATCTTATCTGTTTTGGATGTTAATGGGCTTATTTATACACTTTTATATTATTTCGGGGCTAACCTACTAACCCAAGGCCCAGTGCAAATTGTTTTTTTTTTGCCTATTTCAGTGTTTCGCAGAAAAGGAATATCAGACGGAATCCAAACGGAATGAAACCTTCGGGAGAGTTATTTTTGGAACAAACGTGATCCAGGGGACTTGGAGTAGACGTCAAGAAAGAAACAAGGTGGCCACGAGGAAGGAAGGCGCGCCTGCCCCCTGGGTGCGGCCCCACCCTCGCGGGCCCCTCGCAGCTCCACCGACCTACTTCGTCCTACTATATATATATATATATATATATATATATATATATATATATATATATATATATATATATATATATATATATATCCATATACCCCGAAAACATTAAGGAGCACCATGAAACACTATTTCCACCGCCGCAACTTTCTGTACCCAAGAGATCCCATCTTGGGGCCTTTTTCGGAGCTCCACCGGAGGGGGAATCGATCACGGAGGGCTTCTACATCAACAACATAGCCTCTCTGATGATGTGTGAGTAGTTTACCACAGACCTTTGGGTCCATAGTTATTAGGTAGATGGCTTCTTCTCTCTCTTTGGATCTCAATACAATGTTCTCCTCGATCTTCTTGGAGATCTATTTGATGTAACTC
Organism: Triticum dicoccoides; assembly: GCF_002162155.2. Classification (NCBI taxonomy): domain Eukaryota; kingdom Viridiplantae; phylum Streptophyta; class Magnoliopsida; order Poales; family Poaceae; genus Triticum; species Triticum dicoccoides. The sequence continues at coordinate 708,237,384 of NC_041388.1, read as the reverse complement.
TTTTTGCGGTGTGTTTGTGGAGATCTGATGAATTCTGGGTTTATGATCAAGTTTATCTATGAAAAATATTTGATTCTTCTCTGAAATCTTTTATGTATGATTGGTTATCTTTGCAAGTCTCTTCGAATTAGCAGTTTGGTTTGGCCTACTAGATTGATCTTTCTTGCAATGGGAGAAGTGCTTAGCTTTGGGTTCAATCTTGCGGTGTCCTTTCCCAGTGACAGCAGGGGCAGCAAGGCACGTATTGTATTGTTGCCATCGAGGATAAAAAGATGGGGTTTATATCATATTGCTTGAGTTTATCCCTCTACATCATGTCATGTTGCCTAATGCGTTACTCCGTTCTTATGAACTTAATACTCTAGATGCATGCTGGATAGCGGTCGATGTGTGGAGTAATAGTAGTAGATGCAGAATCGTTTCGGTCTACTTGTCGCGGACGTGATGCCTATATACATGATTATGCCTAGATATTCTCATAATTATGCACTTTTTTATCAATTGCTCGACAGTAATTTGTTCACCCACCGTAATACTTATGTTATCTTGAGAGAAGCCACTAGTGAAACCTATGGCCCCCGGGTCTATCTTTTATTATATAAGTTTCCCATCTATTTTATTTTGCAATCTTTACTTTCAATCTATATCACAAAAATATCAAAAATATTTATCTTATTATTATTATCTCTATCAGATCTCACTCTCGTTAGTGACCGTGAAGGGATTGACAACCTCTTTATCGTGTTGGTTGTGAGGTTCTTATTTGTTTCTGTAGGTACGAGGGACTTGCGTGTAGTCTCCTACTGGATTGATACCTTGGTTCTCAAAAACTGAGGGAAATACTTACGCTACTTTGTTGCATCACCCTTTCCTGTTCAAGGGAAAACCAACGCAGTGCTCAAGAGGTAGCACATAGTAGTTTCTAGTTTCTAGTCATTTTTCGAAAGGTTGGCGAGGTCAGGTAGGGGTATGCCTGGAAGTTCCGAGTTGGATGGTCAAAATTTCTAGGGTTTCCACGAGTCTTCTCCTTGGTGCATTCCGGCATCGCCTTCTCCACTTCATCTTCGTGGTTCCTTCTTCGTTCCACGCTTCCCTTGCATATGGTGACCTCCTACATTGCATGCTCGTCATTTTGGCTCTTTATTATTATTATTATTATTATTATTATTATTATTATTATTATTATTATTATTATTATTATTATTATTATTATTATTATTATTATTATTATTATGTGTCTCTTGTTTATTTTTTGTAAATTCACACCACACCATTGCTATTTTCGTTTCTTTAGATTGTTCATTGCCTTCTTTCTAGATTCCCAACATTAGTTGCTCTTCCTGTATGGATCAGAGTCTTTGTTTCTTTTCGTTGTCGACGGTAACGTTGCATGCTTGCCATGATCAGGGGTCTGGGGTCTATTAGCTTAGCTAGTAATCTAGTAATATCCTTCATCAAAGCATGTGTTCGGTGGCCTGCATGTCTGTCCACTTCATCTTCATGGTTCTTTCGTTGTTCCATGCTTCCCTCACATATGGTGACGTTCTCCATTGCATGTTCGTCATTCGGCTCAAACCTATAGATGCAAATGATAGGAAGGTCAAGTAGTATGGCATCTTTGAGAGAGCAAAGTACACATGTGTAAAGGGGGAGATTTAGCTTTATATATAAGACGTGGGTGATGCCTATGTCTCTTGACAATGGGACACTTGACATGTTGATGATGTGGGATGCTCCGCATCAACAAGGTTGGCCAACTATCCTCAGTTAGAACTAGAGTCGGAGAATCATGACATATAACCATGTTGTCTGCTCTATAGAACAGCGCGACCAAGACAAAATGCAGAAGAAAATGACATGCCCGAAGAGCCATATCTAGGGACACACCATCTTCCACATGCCACCCACCGACGCGAAGAAGCATAACCAGAATGATGGAAAGGCGAGGAGACTGATACGCCCATTTTGCATCATGCTTTTATATCGATATTTATTGCATTATGGGCTGTTATTACACATTATGTCACAATACTTATGCCTATTCTCTCTTATTTTACAAGGTTTACATGAAGAGGGAGAATGCCGGCAGCTGGGATTTTGGGCTGGAAAAGGAGCAAATATTATAGACCTATTCTGCACAGCTCCAGAAGTCCTGAACTTCACGAAAGTTATTTCCATAATATATAAAAAATATTAGGCGAAAGAAGTTCCAGAGGGGGCCCAAACCCTGGCTACGAGGGTGGGGGGCATGCCCTACCCCCCTGGGCGCCCCCCTACCTCATGGGCTCCCTGTTGGCCCTCCGATTCCCATCTTCTGCTATATGAGGTATTTCGTCCAAGAAAAAAAATAAGCAAGCTTTTGGGAAGAAACTCCGCCGCCACGAGGCGGAACCAATCTAGGGCTCCGACAGAGTTGTTCTACCGGGGAAACTTCCCTCCGGGAGGGGGAAATCATCACCATCGTTATCACCAACGATCCTTGTCGTGGTTCTAAGACTGACAGTAGAATAGGGGGGGGGGGTAAGAATGTAGAGGCAAGATCCTAGCTATGGAGAAGTTGTACACATGAGTTTTACGAGTTCAGGCCCTTCTCGGAGGAAGTAACAACCCTACGTCTCGGAGCCCTGAGGCGGTCGACGGAAAATATGTGTGAATTACATAAAGTGTGAACCCTTGTCCTGCAGGAGGGGGTGGCTTATATAGAGTGCGCCAGGACCCCAGCTCCCCTCCGTTACACAAGGTTCAATGCTCGTAAAGGAGGAGCGTTACTAGTAACGTCTGTAATAAAGTGGTGTAAATGCCCATAAAGCTATGGTTTATGTCCCGACCGTTACAGAGTGGAGGGCTTCTCATCTTCTGGCGGTCGAGTGTCTTCAAGGTGGTCGAGTGAGCACATCTTCATGGTTGAGTGGATGATGGTTTCTCTTCGACTGCTTCTGATTCTTTGTAGAGATGTCCTTGGGGAGGGCATGTCGGACAGATCCATGACCCTACCCTAGGTACATAGCTTCATCATTAGCCCCCAAATGGATCAGGGTTTGAGTGGGGAAGGAGTTGGGAACACTTCCGACCCATGCTTTGTGCTATGAGTATATCCTGTTCTAGAACAATGAGTTGAGGTGACGACGTCGACTCCTTTCTCAGTCGCCTTGGTCCATTCTTGGTTTGTGTCGAGTGGATTTTCACGGTAGAATTCCGAATGATGATGTGGATGATGTTTGTCTTTAGTCTGACAGGTTGTTCTGCTCTCCAAATTTTGCGGGATTCGAATTTTGGGAAGTGCGCCAGACGGACGGAACCGAGGTTATCGGGACGGATTAGGCAAGTCTCCTCAATCCCCGCGCCACCTTTTTCGCCACATACTGCGCGCACGACTGTTGCGGGATTTGTTTAGATCGCCTGGGTCCACCAGTCAGTCACTCAGGTGACGACCTTATAAAAGGCCGCGGACCAGGCCTCTGCTCCATGTGCTCCCATTCTCTCTTCTTCTTCTCCCAATCTCTCCGCCACACTCGCTTCCGCCCTCGTCGCCGGACCTTTTCTCGAGCTCGACCCGTCGCCATGGGGAAGGAGAGGACGGTGGCGCTGGAACGCGCGAAGAAGGCGACAACGAAGGAGAAGGGCAAGCGGACCAGCCGGGGCGAATCCTCGTCGAGATCTAGCCTGCCGGCGGGCTGGATCCAGGGCGACTGGATCCGCTCGACAATCACCCAGGACGACCTCGAGGACCTGGTGGAGGGGGGACTGATCCCCCACAAGTCGGCACGGCTCCCGGGGAACGAAACCGAGCCGCAGCCAAGGGAGGGTGAGTGTGTTCTCCTCGCCACCCATGTAGATCGTGGATTCTCAATGCCTCCCCATCCTTTCTTCCAGAGGTTTTTTGAACTTCTTTGGGGCTCAACTCCACCATTTCACTCCAAACACCATAGTCTATCTGGCCGCTTTCGTGTCGATGTGTGAAAACTTCTTGGGCTGTCGACCGCACTGGGGTCTTTTCAAACACATCTTCACCTGCCGCTCCCAGTCGGTCAAAAAGGCTAAGTCGAGTGACAAGAAGACACAAGTGATCCAGATGTGCGGGGGTCTGGGGATCCAGATGAGGAGCAAGAGTACTTTCCCAGCCATGATTCTTCCTGACTCGGTCCGGGGCTGGCAGTCGACTTGGTTCTACAGCAAGGATCAGCCGATCCCGAGTTAGTCGACTGGACTTCCTCCCTTTTCCTTGGCTCGAGTGGAGAAGCCCGCCCCCCTGAAAGTAGTTCCAGAAGAGAAGGCGCAGGTCAAGGTGCTGGTCGAGCGGGTCGTCCAGCTTGTCCGCGACGGGGTGATCGGGATGGACCTGCTAGAGGTCTTTCTCGGTCGACGCATCCAACCTCTTCAGGCGCGTGATCATCCGATGTGGATGTACTCTGGTCTCGAGGATTCCACTCAGATCCACCTAGAGGACGTCAGCGAGGATAACTTGGAGAAGTGGTTGATGGGGATCATCAGCAACAAGGACAACCCTCGGGGGTCTAGGAGGGTGATTCCATTCGACAACTTGCACTAGTCGGAGCAGGTACAATTCTGTCTTATCAAGTATCTTTCCGATTCACTGAGTGATATCTTGTTTATGGTCGATTGAATTTCCTTTGATCGTTGTCCTTTCAGGCCCTCATCGACATGTACTCAATGCCCAATGGAGTGCAGGACCAAGACGCCGAGGAAGAAGGGAGCGGTGGCGAGAGCGGCAAGGAGCAATTGGATGCCTAGGAAGGCCAGGAGAGCGACGAATCGACTGATGACGAAGAAGTCGACTCGCCTCCTCGCAGGGAGAGGAGTTCTAAACACGCCCACGACCCGGCGAGCGCTCCGGACTTGGTGGCCGCGCCGATTGGTTAGTCTTCGAAGCGTCCCAGGACGTCTTCCCCAACGCCAACTGAGAAAGCTCCAAAGTAGTCCAAAGTTGCGCCGCCCCCAGCGCCGAAAGCCACCTCCTCCAAACTGCCAAAAGCTTTGCCTAGGATCAAAGTGACCGTTCCTACTATCTCCGGGTAACCATCTGACTTGTCCTTTTTGTCGTCTCGATTAACCGGACGTAACCGATTGAATGCGGGTCTTTGCAGTGCTGCTACGTTAGGAACCTCTTCTTTCTAGTACCGGGACGAGGAAGTGGAAGATGCGGTAACCTCCAACCCAGGTATCAACTCTTGCGATTTTGTTCTTGATTCTTTGGTCGATTGCTTTCTAGTGGTTCACTTGGGGTCGAATGATTTGCCTTGCAGCTCCACCCAACATCATTGATCTTCCAGACGACGATGAAGATGTGGCTCTTAAGCCTAGGAAGAGCAAGAAGGTAGCAGCTGGCAGGATGGCCCGGCAAGAACCAACTACAACACCTCCTGTCCGTCAACCTGAAGACGCGGGCAGGGCCTCTGTGACCTTCGCTGCACCCTTGTCGAGTGGGCATCCCACACCGTCGACTGCACCTGTGATTCCTTCAGCTGTCCAACTCCACGCCATGGAGGCCCAAGCTGCCGCACCTGGGTCATCTGCTCACTTTTTCACCAGCTACTCCGTCCCGGACAACCAGTCAAAAGCGGCTGCGGAAGCTATCCGATAAGATGACATGATGATGGAGCGGGTGAAGACAGTCCATGAGAATAGCTAGGCTGCCTATGACGCCAGCGCCGCTCTTCGGGCCAATGTCTAGGTGAGTAGATTTTCCGATGGTTTTGCTCTATGTGGAACTGTTACTCGAAAAAATCTTCCTCTACACAATCTCCTGTTGTTTACGTCGAATTAGAGCACCCACTGGGTGTTTTGTTGATTTTGGTAGTTTCGCTATTCTACTCGGTCTGGGCGAGTGGGATCAGAACCGGTGGGGGCATGCTAAGTGCACCCACTGGGTGTAGTCCCCGAGACCGCGGTCGACTGCTGGCAGTCGACTAGGGTCTAAGTGCTTCTTTCCTTTCTTTTTTACTCCTTACACTCGACTCTGGCGGAACGGTCGAGTAGTTTCGTTCTTCCACTCGGTCTGGGCGAGTGGGATCTGAACCGGTGGGGCCACGCCAAGTGCACCCGCTAGGTGTAGCCCCTGAGACCGCAGTCGACTGTGTGCAGTCGGCTGGGGTCTAAGCGAATTTCTTTAGGTTTTATTCACTCGAAAGTAAACAACCTTTGATATTATCGACTGATCCGTCTTTTGCCTTCTACAGAAGTCTTGTACTCTTATTTCTAAGTTTGCTGAACTTGAGGAGAAGCAGAGGCAACTCAACCTCGACTTGGAATTAGCCTAGCAGAATCTGAAGAAAGCTCAGGATGAAGCCGCTGGTATGGAAGGTAACTGACTGTCGACTGACTTTCAATATATTTCTTTGATCTCTTCTTTGATTCGATTGTTTCTTTTGCAGAGAAAATGAAGTTGGCTCTGGAGAAGACGGACTCGGACCTCGCCGCCGCGCAAAAACCAGCCCAAGATAAAGCTGCTCTCGCAGACCAGAAGCTTGCTTCAATCGGAACGCTGGAAGGAGAGGTGACCAAACTGAAATCTTGTCTTAATGAAGCTAACCGTGAAGTGACCAGTCTGAAGAAGGACAAGGTCAGCCTGAATGAGAAGCTAGAGTCTGCGATCCGCAAGAGGAATGTCATGGAAGCTTATCTGAGGACTCTTGCCAAGAAGCTTTATCTCACGCTGGAAGGTATTTCTTTTAATCCGACTATGTTGATGCTTGCGATCGGATCTTGCTCGGTCGATTGACTAATTTTTGCTGCAAAATTCTGTCAAGACTTCGACGAGGAAACTGGAAGGGTCGAGGCGGGTCTGGACCCTATCGCTTCTCCAGTCTGCGATGAAACTGCAATGAACGTGTTCCGACTGGAGTCCCGTATCACCAACGCCATAAGCTACCTCGCGTGCCTGAAGGAGGTAGTCTCCCGAATCGATTCATCGCTTTGGCCGGAGGCAACGCTTCAGAATGACCTGGAATCCCTGATGACTCGACTGAACGAAATCCCTGACCGAGTGCAAGAATGGAAGAAATCCTCCGCCCGGTGTGGTGCTGTCCTTGGTGCGAATCCATTGCAAGGAAGTTCGTGAAGACAAGCTGGTTGTGATCAAAGTCGCTAACACCAAAAAGCATGACTTCCAGTCCTTCATGGAGACCTTCATTGCTGCCGCCACTCGGATAGCTGATGGGATCGACCTGGACTCATTCGTGGAGCCTGCCAGCCCTCCTCCGGCCGAGTGAACAAACTTATGAAACTTGAATCTGCTTTAAATTTGCCTCGGAATGCCGAGTGATTGTTGTAACCGTTGAACTCCTTCGGGCTTGATGCCTGAGTACTTTTGATTTGCTGCTTGGACTTTTTAGAATTTTTTCTGAATTTGGTTTATTTCCGAATGTGCTTGCGTTTGCCTTCGAATGGACTTTGCTAACTGCTTGGAATAGTCTTTGCGCTGGAGACGCAGCTCTGAGGTGGCGGCTCCAGTCGACCGGCGCTTTGTCATCCTTGTGGATAGGGATGGAGCGGATGTTGTACTTGTGCCGTAGCCCCGAAGGAGAAGGTTGCAGTCGACCTGCACCTCGTCGTCCTTGCGGATAGGGATGGAGCAGACGTTGTACTTGTGCCGTAGCCCCGAAGGAGAAGGCTGCAGTCGACCTGCACCTCATCGTCCTTGCGGATAGGGATGGAGCGGACGTTGTACTTGTGCCGTAGCCCCGAAGGAGAAGGTTGCAGTCGACCTGCACCTCGTCTTCCTTGCGGATAGGGATGGAGCGGACGTTGTACTTGTGCCGTAGCTCCGAAGGAGAAGGTTGTAGTCGACATGCACCTCGTCGTCCTTGCGGATAGGGATGGAGCGGACATTGTACTTGTGCCGTAGCTCCGAAGGAGAAGGTTGCAGTCGACCTGCACCTCATCGTCCTTACGGATAGGGATGGAATGGATGTTGTACTTGTGCCGTAGCTCCGAAGGAGAAGGTTGTAGTCGACCTGCACTTCGTCGTCCTTGTGGATAGGGATATGTCTCGGACTTAGGCGAGTACTGGACTGCAGCTAAGACCCCTGAGTGAGAGGGCTTCTCTCCACTCGGTAGGATTTTTTCAAACTTAGACGAGTACTGGACTGCAGCTAAGTCTCCTAGTGAGAGAACTTTAGGCGAGTACTGGACTGCAGCTAAGCCCCCGATTGGGAGGGTTGCTGTCCACTCCGTAGGATTTTTTCAAGCTTAGGCGAGTACTGGACTGCAGCTAAGTCTCCTAGTGAGAGAACTTAGCGACTACTGGACTGCAGCTAAGCCTCCGAGTGGGAGGATTGCTCTCCACTCGGTAGGATTTTTTCAAACTTAGGCGAGTACTGGACTGCAGCTAAGTCTCCTACAGAGAGAACTTAGGTGAGTACTGGACTGCAGTTAAGCCCCCAAGTGGGAGGATTGCTCTCCACTCGGTAGGATTTTTTCAAACTTAGGCGAGTACTGGACTGCAGCTAAGTCTCCTAGAGAGAGAACTTAGGCGAGTGCTGGACTGCAGCTAAGCCCCCGAGTGGGAGGGTTTCTCTCCACTCGGTAGGATTTTCTTTCGAACTTAGGCAAAACGGATTCGCGACTAAGCCCACCCACTGGGGGATTTCAGAAGTAAATAAGAACATAACAATTGAATGATAGGACCATAAGCTCTTGTCTTTGATAAACAAATTACAAAGGTGTTTCTTATTACATTTTATTCGAACGAGTGCTTAAGTATAAAAGGGGCGGACCAGCTCCGCGTTCCAAGCCCGTGGCTTGTCTTTCTGATGCTCAATACTGTAAAGATGGTATGCTCCGTTGTGGAGAACTTTGGTGATGATGAAGGGGCCCTCCCAAGTCAGGGAAAGCTTGTGTGGTTTCTGTTGATCCACTCGAAGAACCAGGTCTCCTTCTTGAAAGGCTCGGCCCCTCACATTTCTGGCATGGAATCGACGCAGGTCTTGCTGTTAAATGGTCGAGCGGATCAAGGCAATCTCTCTTTCCTCCTCTAAGAGATCGACTGAATATTCGGAGAAGAGCTCAACTCGGGGTGCATTGTGGAGCAGATCACTTGGCAGAATAGCCTCGGCTCCATAGACTAAGAAGAAAGGAGTTCGTCCGATTGACCGATTAGGAGTTGTCCTCAAACCCCACAGAACAGATGGAAGTTCATCAACCCAAGCGCCTGCTGCGTGTTTGAGATCACGCATCAGTCGGGGTTTCAGTCCTTTGAGAATTAGGCCATTGGCTCTTTCTGCTTGTCCGTTCGACTGCGGGTGAGCGACAGAAGCATAGTCGACTCGAGTGCCCTGAGAGGCGCAGAAAGCTCTGAACTCATTGGAATCGAAATTTGATCCGTTGTCCGTGATGATGCTCTGTGGGACTCCATATTTGAATGTCAATTCTCTGATAAAGCTGACAGTGGTGCTAGCATCAAGGTTCTTGATAGGTTTAGCTTCGATCCATTTGGTAAACTTGTCGACAGCAACGAGCACATGAGTGAAGCCGCTCCTGCCAGTTCTCAGTGGTCCAACCATATCCAATCCCCAAATAGCAAAGGGCCAGATGAGGGGGATGGTCTTCAGGGCTGACGCTGGCTTGTGAGACATGTCAAAGTAAAACCGGCAGCCTTCACATCTATCGACTATATCTTTTGCCATTTCATTTGCGCATGGCCAATAGAATCCAGATCTGTATGCTTTAGCCACGGTGGCCCGAGAGGACGCATGATGACCACAGGTCCCCGAGTGGATGTCATTGAGGATCATTCGACCTTCTTCTGGTGTTATGCATTTCTGACCGACTCCAGTCATGCTTTCTCTGAACAGCTGCCCTCTTATCACAGTAAAGGCTTTGGATCGACGGACGATCTGTCGAGTCTCTTCTTCATCTTCTGGGAGTTCTTTCATGAGGATGTATGCAATGTAGGGCACCGTCTAGTCGGGAGTAATGGCCAGAACCTCCATGATCAGGTCGACCACGGCTGGGACCTCGACTTCAGTCGGATCTGTGGCGCTCTTAGGTTGCGGGGGCTCTTCAGTAAAAGGATCTTCCTGAACTGTTGGCGAGTGAATATGCTCCAAAAACACATTGCTGGGAATGGCTTCTCTCTTGAAACCTATCTTTGCCAAATCGTTGGCTGCTTGATTTTTCAGTCGGGGTATGTGGTGGCGTTCTAACCCCTCAAACTTGTTCTCAAGCTTTCTCACTGTGTTGCAGTAACCAGTCATGGCTGGGCTTCTGACGTCCCACTCCTTCATCACTTGATTAACTACTAAATCTGAGTCGCCATAGACCATGAGGCGACGGACACCGAGTGAAATGGCCATGCGCAACCCATACATGAGTGCTTCATATTCCGCTTCATTGTTGGAGGAATCAAAGTGAATATGGAGGACATATCCGAGCTTGTCTCCTCGGGGGGATACCAGAGCTACTCCAGCACCAGAACCGTTCAGCATCTTGGATCCGTCAAAGAACATGGTCTAGTGCTCAGAGTGAACTTGAGTCAGCAGTTGCTGTTCGATCCACTCGGCGAGGAAATCTGCAATTGCTTGGGACTTGATAGCTTTCTTTCCCTCAAACTTGATATCCAAGGGAAGGAGTTCAATCGCCCATTTGGCCACTCGACCAGTTGCATCTCTGTTGTGCAGAATCTTTGACAATGGAGCGTCGCTGACGACTGTAACAGAGTGATCCGAGAAATAGTGTGCAACTTTCTTCGTGGTCATGTAAATCCCATAGACAAGCTTCTGATAATGAGGATATCTCTGCTTTGATGGGGTCAGGACTTCAGAAATATAATAAACTGGGCGTTGAACCTTATAAGCTTTTCCTTCTTCTTCCCGCTCGACCGTAAGTACTGTACTGACGACTTGTCCAGTGGCTGCTATATAAAGCAGTAGAGGCTCTTTGCTGATTGGAGCAGCAAGCACCAGCTGGGTGGAAAGCAGGGCTTTTAGCTCTACAAACGCTGCATTAGCTTCTGGGTTCCACTCGAACTTGTCTGATTTCTTCATCAGTCGGTAAAGAGGCAGTGCCTTTTCACCGAGGCGAGAAATGAATCGACTTAGGGCGGCCAAGCAACCAGTAAGCTTCTGGACATCATGCACACGCACAGGGCATTTCATTCGGAGTATAACGCCTACTTTCTCTGGGTTAGCATCGATTCCTCGTTCGGAAACAAGAAAACCGAGTAACTTTCCGCCTGGAACTCCAAACGTGCACTTTGATGGATTGAGCTTGATATCATACCTTCTGAGGTTGGCAAAGGTTTCAGCAAGGTCAGTCAGTAGGTCGAAACCTTTACGTGACTTGACCACAATGTCATCCATGTATGCTTCCACATTCCAACTGATCTGAGTGAGCAGGCACTTCTGAATCATCCGCATGAATGTGGCTCTGGCGCTCTTCAAACTGAATGGCATTGTGACATAACAGAAGCACCCAAACGGGGTGATGAAAGTTGTCTTTATCTCGTCGGGTCCGTACAAACGGATCTGGTGGTACCCGGAGTAGGCGTCCAAAAAGGACAAACGCTCGCACCCTGCAGTCGAGTCGACTATTGGAGAGGGAAGTGATCTTTCGGGCAGGCCCGATTGATATGCTTGAAATCAGTACACATGCGAAGTGAGTCGTCTTTCTTTGGGACCATGACAATATTGGCTAACCACTCGGAGTGATAAATCACTCGGATAAACTCAGCTGCCAAAAGCCGAGCCACCCCTTCACCAATTGCCTTTCTTTTCTGGACGGCGGACCGTCGAAGATGCTCTTTAACTGGTTTCACCTTCGGGTCGACTTGCAAACGATGCTCAGCCAGTCCCCTGGGAACACCCGGCATGTTAGAAGGCTTCCATGCAAAGATTTCCCAGTTCTCACGGAGGAACTAGATGAGCGCTTCTTCCTATTTGCAGTCGAGTGTAGTTGAAATGTGAGTCGGAGCTGCGTTGGGATCTGTCGGGTGAATGTGAATCGACTTTGTTTCACCAGACGACTGGAATGCTGAATCTGTGGCTGGCTTCTTGGCTCGCAGTAAGTCACTCAGGTCTGCATTTTTCTGGTATTCTTGCAATTCTACCACGGCCATCTGGGCATCAACGATCTTTGAGCCCTTCTGGAAGCACTCTTCCGCCTTCTTCCGATTACCAGAGATAGTGATCACTCCTCTAGGACCAGGCATCTTTAGTTTGAGGTACACGTAACATGGTCGAGCCATACACCGTGCATAAGCTGGCCTGCCCAGAATTGCATGGTAAGCACTCTGGAACTCCACAACTTCAAATGTCAACTTTCCTTTGCGGTAATTTTTGGAATCACCGAAAACCACGTCGAGTGCAATCTGACCGAGGGATGCAGCCTTCTTGCCTGGAATGACCCCATGGAAACTCATATGACTTTCGCTGAGTCTAGACATCAGAATGCCCATTCCCTTCAACGTCTCTGCATACAGTATGTTCAGGCCACTGCCACCGTCCATCAGGACCTTTGTCAGTCGAGTGCCTTTGACCACCGGGTCGACCACCAGTGCTTGCCTCCCAGGGGTGGCTATGTGCGCTGGATGGTCAGACTGGTCGAATGTAATGGTAGTCTATGACCACTTCAAGTAACTAGGTGTCACCGGAGCGACCATGTTCACTTCCCTGTTGATGACTTTCAATCGACTTTTGCTCTCAACGTCAGCAAAAATCATCGGAGTGTAATTCACGTGGGGATAACCGTCATCATCCTCTTCCTCATCCTCAGCCTTGTCTGCTTCTTTCTCCTTTTCCTTGGGCTGTTTCTCTCGGAACTTCTGTATTAGGAGCCGACACTGCTGAGTGGTGTGCTTCGGGTAAATGAAATTACCTTCTTCATCTTTTTTGGTGTGGATATGGCACGGCAGATCCAACACGTCATTCCCATCTTGATCTTTTACTTTCTTGGTGTTCCACAGCCCTTTTGGCTTCCCCTTGAACTTTCCTTGCACCACAGCCAAGGCTTCACCTGGAGCAGCTGGCTCGGCCTTGCTCTTCTGTTTTCAACCGGAGTTTCCTCCTCCGGCTTCTTGGGCGACCGCTTTGTGCTTGCCGCTCCGGAGTCGCTCTTCTTCTTCACCATTGGCATACTTGGTGGCAATTTCCATCATCCGAGCGAGAGTCATATTTCCTGTCCGGCCGAACTTCATATTCAACTCTCGATACCTGACGCCCTCCTTAAAGGCACAAATTGCCTGATGATCCGACACATCTTCTACCGTGTGGTGCAGGGTGATCCATCTTTGGATATAATCCCTCAAAGTTTCATTCGGTTTCTGAAAACAACACTGTAACTCTGTCAAACCTGCCGGCCATTTGCAAGTGCCCTCAAATGTTCTGACAAACACTCGGGTAAGATCTTCCCAAGTATAGATGCTGCCAGGCGCTAGCTGATTCAGCCATGCTCTAGCTGAGCCCTCCAACATCAGAGGAAGGTGTTTCATGGCCAGTTCATCATTGCCACCACCAATCTGGACAGCCACTCGGTAGTCTTCAACCCAAGTGTCAGGCTTGGGCTCTCCGGTGAACTTACTAACTCCAGACGCCAACCTGAAGTTGGGGGGAATCACCGCAGCTCTGATAGCTCCGCTGAAGTACTCTGAACCAGAGACATGCACCCTGTTGCTGGTTTGTGGACCTCCATCATGGCCCTCTCGGTGAGCTCTGTTTCTGTCGACCAAGCCCTGCACGAGAATAGATCTCACATCAAAGCCTGGATCTCCGGGGTTGATTGGAATACCTCGCCCAACACTATGAGGGCGTCTGTCTTCATGTTGCCGAGGAACGTACGACCCGCTCCTTGGGGAGGCGTGGGCACTCGACGGCGATCATCACGATCGACTCGGCGATCATACTGCTCTCGATTTCTGTACTGATCTCGTCGATCCCCACGTCCCTCACGCCTCGGAGGCGATCTTGGGCTATGGGCCGACTGAACTGTGTCTGCCATCACGGATCTGCTATGGATCCTATCCCGCGACTGAGATACAACCGTATTCTGTTCTCCCGCTGCCTGGAGCAAGCCTCGGATCTGCACCAGGCCTCGACCAGCTTCTGACTGGGAGGGTTGGATCGACTCCGCTATCCGGGCAGCAGCAGCCAGATTCTGGATCAGGGTTCGGTATACCTGAGTCGGAGGAGGAAAAAGATGGCGTCGACTGGATTCGGGAGCACGCTGCCGAGCGCGATCGTCAAGTGCGCGCTGGAGGTTCTCCAGTCGAGTGCGCTCAGCCAGGTTGGCCAAGCGCGCCTGCTCCAAGGCCAGGGCCTCAGGGGTTTCTCCAACTATAGGAGTATGCAATGCATCCATGTTCCGGCGGCGAAGTTCCTCCCTCTGCTGCGAGGAGAGGGGTTCGGGGCGCTACTCCTCGTGAACGTGCGACGGATCGCCGTTCCCGTCGCCTCCGTCTTCACGGTTGAAGCCAGGAGGGCTGCGTGTTCCATTGACCATCAAAAGTTCAGCCGCTGGGTCGCTGCTGTCGCACTCGAATGCAGTCTCTACGGAGCCAGTCGACAGATCGAACATGCCATAGAGAGTTCCGTCGGGCTCGATCGCCGCGACTTGAGGGGTGGCCGACTGTGGGGCCACCGCATGCCTCACCCACCGCTGAAGCCTCGACCGACCGGAGCGTTTGCTCTGGCGAGCCGCAGGGAGGGGGAAAGCTGACGGAGTCGACTGATACTGGGTCGACGATTGCCGCAGGAGGACGCCGCGGACGCACGCGCGAAAGTGCATCGCCCCGCGAGCGGGGAGCGCATCGACGTCGAGTGGAGCCTCCTGAAGCCAAGCGGAGTCGTCGGCGACAAACACGAGCACGCCGAGACGGATCTCACGGCCCCCAGGAAAACCTCCACCTGAAACCATGATGAAGGGGATCAGAAAAGTTGCAACTTCTCCAACAAGTCGCTAAGACACCTGCCCCACGGTGGGCGCCAACTGTCGTGGTTCTAAGACTGACAGTAGAATAGGGGGGGTAAGAATGTAGACGCAAGATCCTAGCTATGGAGGAGTTGTACACACGAGTTTTACGAGTTCAGGCCCTTCTCGGAGGAAGTAACAACCCTACGTCTCGGAGCCCTGAGGTGGTCGACTGAATATATGTGTGTGAATTACAGAAAGTGCGAACCCTTGTCCCGGAGGAGGGGGGTGGCTTATATAGAGTGCGCCAGGACCCCAGCTCCCCTCCGTTACACAAGGTTCAATGCTCGTAAAGGAGGAGCGTTACAGGTAACGTCTGCAATAAAGTGGTGTACATGCCCATAAAGCTATGGTTTATGTCCCGACCATTACAGAGTGGAGGGCTTCTCATCTTCTGGTGGTCGAGTGTCTTCAAGGTGGTCGAGTGAGCACATCTTCATGGTCGAGTGGATGATGGTTTCTCTTCGACTGCTTCTGATTCTTTGTAGAGATGTCCTTGGGGAAGGTATGTCGGACAGATCCATGACCCTACCCTAGGTACATAGCTTCATCAGTCCTCTCATCGGGAGGGGGTCAATCTCCATCAACATCTTCACCAGCACCATCTCATCTCAAACCCTAGTTCATCTCTTGTATCCAATCTTTGTATCCAAACCTCAGATTGGTACCTGTGGGTTGCTAGTAGTGTTAATTACTCATTGTAGTTGATGCTAGTTGGTTTACTTGGTGGAAGATCATATGTTCAGATCCATTATGCATATTAATACCCCTCTGATTATGAACATGAATATGCTTTGTGAGTAGTTATGTTTGTTCCTGAGGACATGGGAGAAGATTTCCTATAAGTAGTCATGTGAATTTGGTATTTGTTCGATATTTTGATGAGATGTATGTTGTCATCCCTCAAGTGGTGTCATGTGAACGTCGACTACATGATACTTCACCATTGTTTGGGCCTAGAGGGAGGCATTGGGAAGTAATAATTAGATGATGGGTTGCTAGAGTGACAGAAGCTTAAACCCTAGTTTATGCATTGCTTCGTAAGGTGCTGATTTGGATCCATATGTTTCATGCTATGGTTAGGTTTACCTTAATACTTCTGTTGTAGTTGCAGATGCTTGCAATGGGGTTAATCATAAGTGGGATGCTTGTCCAAGTAAGGACAGCACCCAAGCACCGGTCCACCCACATATCAGATTATCAAAGTACCGAACGCGAATCATATGAACGTGATGAAAACTAGCTGGACGGTAATTCCTATGTGTCCTCGGGAGCGCTTTCCTTCATATAAGAGTTTGTCCAGGCTTGTCCTTTGCTACAAAAAGGATTGTGCCATCTTGCTGCACCTTATTTACTTTTATTACTTGCTAGTCGTTACGAATTACCTTACCACAAAACTATCTGTTACCGATAATTTCAGTGCTTGCAGAGAATACCTTACTGAAAACTGCTTATCATTTCCTTCTGCTCCTCGTTGGGTTCAGGCACTCTTACTTATCGAAAAGCTACGATAGATCCCCTACATTTCTGGGTCATCAAGACTCTTGTCTGGTGCCGTTGACGGGGAGTGAAGTGCTTTTGGTAGGTGGAATTTGGTAAGCAAAAATTTATATTGTGTGCTGAAATTTACTGTCAGTTGTTACTATGGAACATAATCCTTTGAGGGGCTTCTTCGGTGTATCTTCACCCTGACCAGTAGAGCAAGAGTTGCTCCTCAACCTATTGAACCTACTGAAAATGTTTACTTTGAAATTCCTTCGGGTATGATAGAGAAACTGCTAGCTAATCCTTTTGTAGGAGATGGAACATTGCATCCCGATTTACACTTAATCTATGTAGATGAAGTTTGTGGATTATTTAAGCTTGCAGGTATGCCCGATGTTGTTATCAAGAAGAATGTCTTCCCTTTATATTTGAAGGGAGATGCATTGAAATGGTATAGGCTATGTGATGATATGGGATCATGGGACTACAAGCAATTGAAATTGGAATTTCATCAGAAGTTTTATCCTATGCATCTTGTTCATCGTGATCGTAATTATATATATAATTTTTAGCCTCGCAAAGGAGAAAGCATCGCTCAAGCTTGGGGGAGGCTTAAGTCAATGTTATATTCATGCCCCAATTATGAGCTCTCAAGAGAAATGATTATTCAAAATTTTTACGCTCGGCTTTCTCTCAGTAATCGCTCCATACTCGACACTTCTTGTACTGGATCTTTCATGATGAAGACTATTGAATTCAAATGGGATTTATTGGAAAGAATTAAAGGCAACTCTGAAGATTGGGACCTCGACAAAGGTAAGGAGTCAGGTATAACACCTAAGCTTGATTGTGTTAAATCTTTTATGGATACCAATGCTTTTCGTGAATTTAGCACTAAATATGGACTTGACTCTGAGATAGTAGCTTCTTTATGTGAATCCTTTGCTACTCATGTTGATCTCCCTAAGGAGAAGTGGTTTAAATATAATCCTCCCATTGAAGTAAAAGCAGTTGCACCTATTAAAGTTGAAGAAAAGACTATCACTTATGATGATCCTATTGTTCCTCCTGCTTATATTGAGAAAACACCCTTTCCTATTAGAATAAAAAATCATGCTAAAGCTTCAATTGTGGTTAACAAAATTAATATCAAGACACCTAAACCCCCTGAGAAAATTAAAGTTGAACCTAAGATTGCTATGGTTAAAGATCTCTTGGCCGATAATATTGATGTGCATGTTATTTACTTCTGCAATGAAGCTGCTAGAATTGCTAGACCCGATGTTAAAAATAAACATAGACCTGTTGTAGGCATGCCTATTATTTCTGTTAAAATAGGAGATCATTGTTATCATGGCTTATGTGATATGGGTGCTAGTGCAAGTGCAATACCTCATTCCTTATACCAATAAATTATGCATGATATTGCACCTGCTGAGATAGAAGATATTAATGTTACCATTAAGCTTGCCAATAGAGATACTATTTCACCGATAGGGATTGTTAGAGATGTTGAAGTCTTGTGTGTGAAAGTTAAATACCCTGCTGATTTTCTTGTTCTCGGTTCCCCACAAGATGGCTTTTGTCCCATTATATTTGGTAGACCCTTCTTGAATACTATTAACTCTAAGATAGACTGTAATAAGGATATTGTTTCTTTTGGTTTAGGTGATATGTATCATGAGTTTAATTTTGCTAAATTTCGTAGATAACCTCATGATAAATAATTGCCTAGTAAAGATGAAATTATTGGTCTTGCTTCTATTGCCGTGCCTCCTACTGATCCTTTAGAACAATATTTTCTAGACCATGAAAATGATATGTTCATGAATGAAAGAAGGGAAATAGATGAAGTATTCTTTAAACAGGGACCTATTCTGAAACACAACTTGCTTGTTGAAATCCTAGGGGATCCTCCTCCACCCAAGGGTGATCCCGTATTTGAGATTAAACCATTGCTTGATACTCTTAAATATGCCTATCATGATGAAAAGAAGATATATCCTGTTATTATTAGTGCTAACCTTTCAGAGCATGAAGAAAAGAGATTATTTAAAACTCTGAAGAAGCACCGTGCTGCTATTGGATATACTCTTGATGATCTTAAGGGCATTAGTCCCACTCTATGTCAACACAAAATAAATTTGGAGAAAGACTCCAAACCAGTTATTGATCACCAACGACGGCTAAATCCTAAGATGAAAGAAGTGGTAATAAAGGAAATATTAAAGCTCCTTGAAGCAGGTATAATTTATCCCGTTGCTGATAGTCAATGGGTAAGCCCTGTCCATTGTGTCCCTAAGAAGGGAAGTATTACTGTCGTTCCTAATGATAAAGATGAATTGATTCCGCAAAGAATTATTACAGGTTATAGGATGGTAATTGATTTCCGCAAATTAAATAAAGCTACTAAAAAGATCATTACCCTTTGCCTTTCATTGGTCACATGCTAGAAAGATTATCCAAACATACACATTTTTTCTTTCTAGATGGTTACTCTGGTTTCTCTCAAATACCTGTGTCAGCTGATGATCAAGAAAAGACTACTTTTACTTTCCCTTTTGGTATGTTTTCCTATAGACGTATGCCTTTTGGTTTATGTAATGCACCTGCTACCTTTCAAAGATGCATGATGTTTATATTCTCTGACTTTTGTGAAAAGATTTGTGAAGTTTTCATGGATGATTTCTCTGTTTATGGATCCTCTTTTGATGATGGCTTGAGCAACCTTGATCGAGTTTTGCAGAGATGCGAAGAAACTAACCTTGTCTTGAATTGGGAGAAGTGCCACTTTATGGTTAGTGAAGGTATTGTCTAGGGGCATAAAATTTCTGAAAGAGGTATTGAAGTTGACAAAGCTAAAGTTGATGCTATTGAAAAGATGCCATGTCCTAAGGACATCAAAGGTATAAGAAGTTTCCTTGGTCATGCCGGTTTTTATAGGAGATTCATTAAGGACTTCTCATAAATTTCCCGGCCTCTGACTAACCTATTACAAAAAGATATTCCTTTTGTCTTTGATGATGATTGTGTAGAAGCATTTGAAATGCTTAAGAAAGCTTTGATTTCTGCACCTATTGTTCAACCTCCTGATTGGAATTGACCTTTTGAAATCATGTGTGATGCTAGTGATTATGCTGTAGGTGCTGTTCTAGGACAAAGAGTTGATAAAAAATTAAATGTTATTCAATATGCTAGTAAAACTCTAGACAGTGCTCAAAGAAATTATGCTACTACTGAAAAAGAATTTTTAGCAGTTGTATTTGCTTGTGATAAGTTCAGACCTTATATTGTTGATTCTAAAGTAACTATTCACACTGATCATGCTGCTATTAAATATCTTATGGAAAAGAAAGATGCTAAACCTAGACTTATTAGATGGGTTCTCCTGCTACAAGAATTTGATTTGCATATTATTGATAGAAAGGGAGCTGAGAATCCAGTTGCATACAACTTGTCTAGGTTAGAGAATGTTCTTAATGGCCCACTACCTATTGATGATAGGTTTCCTGATGAACAATTAGCTGTCATAAATGCTTCTTGTACTTCTCCTTGGTATGCTGATTATGCTAATTATATTGTTGCTAAATTTATACCACCTATTTTCACATACCAGCAAAAGAAAAAGTTCTTCTATGATTTAAGACATTACTTCTGGGATGACCCACATCTTTATAAAGAAGGAGTAGATGGTGTTATTAGACGTTGTGTACCTGAGCATGAATAGGAACAGATCTTACGCAAGTGTCACTCCGAAGCTTATGGAGGACCATGCTGGGGATAGAACTACACACAAGGTATTGCAATCTGGTTTTTATTGGCCTACTCTCTTCAAGGATGCCCGTAAGTTTGTTTTGTCTTGCGATGAATGTCAAAGAATTGGTAATATTAGTAGACGTCAAGAAATGCCTATGAATTATTCACTTGTTATTGAACCATTTGATGTTTGGGGCTTTGATTATATGGGACCTTTTCCTTCCTCTAATGGGTATACACATATTTTAGTTGCTATTGATTATGTTACTAAGTGGGTAGAAGCTATTCCAACTAGTAGTGCTGATCATAACACCTCTATTAAAATGCTTAAGGAAGTTATTTTTCCGAGGTTTGGAGTCCCTAGATACTTAATGACTGATGGTGGTTCACATTTTACTCATGGTGCCTTTCGTAAAATGCTTGCTAAGTATGACGTTAATCATAGAATTGCATCTCCATATTACCCACAGTCTAGTGGCAAGTAGAACTTAGTAATAGAGAGCTTAAATTAATTTTGCAAAAGACTGTTAATAGATCTAGAAAGAATTGGTCCAAGAAACTTGATGATGCATTATGGGCTTATAGAACTGCATATAAAAATCCTATGGGTATGTTTCCATATAAAATGGTTTATGGTAAAGCATGTCACTTACCTCTCGAATTAGAACATAAGGCATATTGGGCTATTAAAGAGCTCAACTATCACTTCAAACTTGCCGGTGAGAAGAGGCTTTTTGACATTAGCTCACTTGATGAATGGAGAACCCAGACTTATGAAAATGCCAAGCCGTTTAAATAAAAAGTTAAAAGATGGCATGATAAAAGGATACAAAAGCGTGAGTTTAATGTAGGTGATTATGTATTGCTATACAACTCTCGTTTAAGATTTTTTGCAGGCAAACTTCTCTCTAAATGGGAAGGTCCTTACATTATCGAGGAGGTCTATCATTCCAGTGCCATAAAAATCAACAACTTCGAAGGCACAAATCCGAAGGTGGTGAACGGTCAAAGAATCAAACATTATATCTCATGTAATCCCATAAATGTTGAAACTAATATTATTGAAACCATAACCCCGGAGGAATACATAAGGGACACTTTCCAGAACGTTTCAGAGTTCGGAAAGGAATATGTACATGGTACGGTAAGTAAACCGACTCCAAAACAGTTCTAATGGCAATATTTCTTTGTTTTGGAATATATAAAAAATAGGAAAATAAGAAGCAGACCGAAAAGGACACAGGGCTTCCACGAGGGTGGAGGGCGCACCCTACCCCCTGGGCGCGCCCCCTGCCTCGTGGGCACCCCGTGTGCTCTCCGGACTCCGTTTTCTTGCACGATACTTCTTTTAGTCGGTAAATATTCACTATATAATCTCCCGAAGGTTTTGACCACCGTATCGTGCAAATATCTCTTGTCTTTGTTTCGAGCTGTTTTCTGACAGATCTAGGTCGCCATGTCATCTTCAAGTGCCCCCAAGGACAAGTTCTTCGAGAAGGTCATCAACCCCTACCTTGCGGAGGTGCTGCAACACCTCAAACCATTGAGATGCATGAGGGGTTATTGCACATCCGCGATTTTGAGGGACCAAAGAGGACCGGAAGCATGGAGACAAGGCTCGAGGCATTGGAGCAACAAGTTTTCAAGTGTCAGGAGATGGTGGAGCGTGGACTCGACTCCAATAATATAATGATCACAGAGTTCACCAACAACCACAAGCTGGACGCCAAGGACATTGGGGAGGCCATCTTCAAGCTTCATGAGAAAATCGAGCACCTCCAAGCCCAGATCTATGACCTGCAAAATCAAAACCGTGAGTATGAATATAGATTCAAGAGGATGAGTCTGGCTACAGATTTGAGGATTCTGAAGACTCGATCATCCTTCTATGATGGTGAGCCTATGCCTTAGAAGAGGGACGACAAGCCTAAATCATCAACAACTCCATCTCCTTCACTGGCAAAAGAGATATAATCACATCGGGTATGGGCACTCCCCTTGGCAACTGCCAAGCTTGGGGGAGTGCCCCGGTATCGTATCACCATCACTTTTATCTTTACCGCTTTTCTTAGTTAGATCCTTTTGATAATATCTTGATCTAGTAGAATAAAGTTTTAGTATAATCTAGTTGTGAGTTTTTGCTTTATGATCTTCTTGTGTAATTGAGTCCATGAGCTATATATATTAAAGATTAGTGTTGAGTCAAGGGCTTGATTATTTTGCTATGATCTTGAGGGAATAAAATTAAAGAGAAGAAATGAAAAGAAATACAGAGATCATATGGATCTTATGGAGAGTAATGAGCTCACATATAAAGAGTATGATGAATAAAAGTTGTTGAGAGTTGACAAACATAGTTTTGGTCATTGTTGCAATTAATAGGAAGTAATAAAGAAAGAGAGGTCTTCACATATAAATATACTATCTTGGACATCTTTTATAATTGTGAGCACTCATTAAAGTATGATATGTTAAAGAGTTGACATTGGACAAGGAAGACAACGTAATGGGTTATGTTTTCTTACATCTGAGATAAATTATATTCTCATGGATCATCCAACATGTTGAGCTTGCCTTTCCCTCTCATGCTAGCAAATTTCTTTGCACCAAATAGAGATACTACTTGTGCTTCCAAATATCCCTAAACCTGTTTTTGCCATGAGTCCACCATATCTACCTATGGATTGAGTAAGATCCTTCAAGTAAGTTGTCACCGGTGTAAGCAATAAAAATTGCTCTTTAAATATGTATGACTTATTAGTGTGGAGAAAATAAGCTTTATACGATCTTGTGATGTGGAAGAAATAAAAGCGACGGACTGCATAATAAAGGTCCACATGACAAGTGGCAATATAAAGTGACGTTCTTTTGCATTAAGATTTCGTGCATCCAACCATAAAAGCACATGACAACCTCTGCTTCCCTCTTTGAAGGGCCTATCTTTTATTCTTGTCTTATACTTCATGCAAAGAGTCATGGTGATATTCACCTTTCCATTTTACATTTTATCCTTTGGCAAGCACAATGTGTTGGAAAGATCCTAATATATATAGCTAATTGGATGTGAGTTTCCATGAACTATTATTGTTTACATTACCCTTGAGGTAAAATGTTGGGAGGAAAAACTACAACCGGTACTAAAGGTTTTTTTTTGAATTTTTTTGTTTTTTGAATTTTTTTCCTGATTTTCAAATTTCTGAATTATTTTAACCTCTAATCTCTAATCACCCCTCATCACTGCTCAATTTAATCTCTAATCACCCCTCATCATTCCAAATCAATCCTAATATATATAGCTAATTGGATGTGAGTTTCCATGAACTATTATTGTTTACATTACCCTTGAGGTAAAATGTTGGGAGGAAAAACTACAACCGGTACTAAAGGTTTTTTTTTGAATTTTTTTGTTTTTTGAATTTTTTTCCTGATTTTCAAATTTCTGAATTATTTTAACCTCTAATCTCTAATCACCCCTCATCACTGCTCAATTTAATCTCTAATCACCCCTCATCATTCCAAATCATCTAACTTCCCGGACGGTCACCCATCCTCCCACTCCCCCAGCCTGAGCACGCTTAACTTCCGGGTTCTATTCTCCATCATTTCCAAGTCTGCACTTGTTGTTTTGCTGACAATAGTAAGATGTCAATCCTATTAACCCTCAGGAGTTTAGCTTGAGCATGAAGTCACACATTTCACTGTTTGAGTTTAAAACTATTGTCTAAAAAACAATAATTATTTAGTAACACTAATATTTCTTGAATAACTAGTTTGACCATTGTTTGACCGGGTTTGACCAAAATTTAAAAAAACTGAAATAATTATTTAGTAACACTAATATTCTTGAATAATTATTTAGTAACACTAATACTTCTTGAATAAGTAGTTTGACCATAGTTTGACCAGATTTAACGATTTTTTAAACTGAAATTTGAGCATAACTTTTTTACTTTTGGAATCTGAGGATTCTACAAATTTGCAAACAAGCCGTAGGCAGTCAAAATCGGATGCGGATTTTCGTGCTGAACATTTTGATATATTATACGTTTTTTTCTGACATCGTATGCAAAAGTTATAGCCGTTTTACATTTTCCCTACACTTTTTGCAAAACATGTCCAAATTTAAGTTTTTATCATTTTCTTTTGCTTTTTACAAAATTGAAAAGGCGATACACGGGGAGTAATGCCAGTACGGTGCCCTAGCCGCTCGAACCGGGACTAATGCTCACATTAGTCCCGGTTCGTAATGCAACCGGTACTAATGCTCTTTTCTGGCCGAACCAAAGCCCCCCTTTCTACTAGTGTTTGTGTCCGATTAAAACTTCATAACCATAAATATCGCGTGAGTGTCAGCAATTGTGAAAGACTAAAAGATGGTTGAGTATGTGGACTTGCGGAAAAGCTCTTATATTGACTCTTTCCTATGTTATGATAAATTGCAATTGCCTCAATGACTGAGATTAGAGTTTGTTGGTTCTCAATAAAGTTTATGATTCATACTTGAAATTGTGATTGAATTGTTACTTTAGCATGAGAGATCAAATGACAATATACACACACACACACACACACACATATATATATATATATATATATGTTTCTGTTCTAAGAATGATCATGATGCCCTCATGTCCGTATTTTGTTTTTTATCGACACCTCTATCTCCAAACATGTTGACATATTTTTCTATTTCGGCTTTCGCTTGAGGACAAGCGAGGTCTAAGCTTGGGGGAGTTGATACGTCCATTTTGCATCATGCTTTTATATCAATATTTATTGCATTATGGGCTGTTATTACACATTATGTCACAATACTTATGCCTATTCTCTCTTATTTTACAAGGTTTACATGAATAGGGAGAATGCCGGCAGCTGGGATTCTGGGCTGGAAAAGGAGAAAATATTAGATACCCATTCTGCATAGCTCAAAAAGTCCCGAAACTTCACGAAAGTTATTTCTAGAATATGTAAAAAATATTGGGTGAAAGAAGTTCCAGAGGGGGCCCACACCCTGGCCACGAGGGTGGGGGCGCGCACTACCCCCTGGGCGCCCCCCCTGCCTCGTGGGCTCCCTGGTGGCCCTCTGATGCCCATCTTATGCTATATGAGGTCTTTCATCCAAGAAAAAATAATAAGCAAGCTTTTGGGAAGAAACTCCGCCGCCATGAGGCAGAACCTTGGCGGAACCAATCTAGGCCTCCGGCAGAGCTGTTCTGCCGGGGAAACTTCACTCCGGGAGGGGGAAATTATCACCATCGTCATCACCAATGATCCTCTCATCGGGAGGGGGGCAATCTCCATCAACATCTTCACCAGCACCATCTCATCTCAAACCCTAGTTCATCTCTTGTATCCAACCTTTGTATCCAAACCTCAGATTGGTACCTGTGGGTTGCTAGTAGTGTTAATTACTCCTTGTAGTTGATGCTAGTTGGTTTGGTGGAATATCATATATTCAGATCCATTATGCATATTAATACCCCTCTAATTATGAACATGAATATGCTTTGTGAGTAGTTACGTTTGTTCCTGAGGACATGGGAGAAGTCTTGCTATAAGTAGTCATATGAATTTGGTATTAGTTCGATATTTTGATGAGATGTATGTTGTCATCCCTCTAGTGGTGTCATGTGAACGTCCACTACATGACACTTCACCATTGTTTGGGCCTAGAGGGAGGCATTGGGAAGTAATAATTAGATGATGGGTTGCTAGAGTGACAGAAGCTTAAACCCTAGTTTATGCATTGCTTCGTAAGGTGCTGATTTGGATCCATATGTTTCATGCTATGGTTAGGTTTACCTTAATACTTCTGTTGTAGTTGCAGATGCTTGCAGTGGGGTTAATCATAAGTGGGATGCTTGTCCAAGTAAGGACAGCACCCAAGCACCGGTCCACCCACATATCAGATTATCAAAGTACCGAACGCGAATCATATGAACGTGATGAAAACTAGCTGGACGATAATTCCTATGTGTCCTCGGGAGCGCTTTCCTTCATATAAGAGTTTGTCCAGGCTTGTCCTTTGCTACAAAAAGGATTGGGCCATCTTGCTGCACCTTATTTACTTTTATTACTTGCTAGTCGTTACGAATTACCTTACCACAAAACTATCTGTTACCGATAATTTCAGTGCTTGCAGAGAATACCTTACTGAAAACTGCTTATCATTTCCTTCTGCTCCTCGTTGGGTTCAGACACTCTTACTTATCGAAAAGCTACGATAGATCCCCTACATTTCTGGGTCATCAGAGACCATATTCCACACCTATAGTGACACTATCACCACCGCCAAAGAGACAACCCAAAATTTATTCATAACACTACCACCTTCGGACTAATAGCCCTGGCTCGTCTACTTTTTTTTAGAATCACCAAGCTTCTACGGGTTGATAGCCCTGGCTCGTCTACTTTTTTTGAGAATCACCGGGGGAGGAGTCCCTCAACCTGAATATATACTCAAAGTAGTCATTATGCCAGGAGAGTGATCCGGTTTATAACGCAAGCCAGATCAAAAACCTAAAAAAGTTGACCCGTTTATAAGGGAAACCGAGCCAAAAACCGTACAAGTAACAATGTTACAGGAGAAGAGTAGAACAAGACGCTTATTAAAGGCATGACCTAGCTAGCAGACTAAAAGGACCATCACCGTGAAAGACACAAGTAGTTGTGGGGTGTCGTTGAGGAATCAGAAGACTTAGACTTTGCAAGCAACCTAACACATCTCATTGCGTGCATATCGAGCCCCACGTCACAAGTCAGGAGTGTCCACAACCAACGAGTGAAAAAACACGAACCTTGACTAGGAGCCCAGCCATGAAAATTGGAACAATTAGCAATTTGGGGAGGCATCTTGCGACATCAAAGAGCAACGAACCACGGCATCACCAACAGTAGGACGCTCTCCGCTATACATCAGCCGCCACGGGAGAGTCTTGAGCATGCATAGCAAGACACCTTCACGAGAGGGAAATAAATGGCCGCCCTACAGCGCCAAGGGCACTGCCGCCAAACCCCAGAGAACGCCACCAAACTACCACCGTCAACTCCAAGCCAGTCGCACAACCACCACCACACTGGATCCTCCGTCAGATCCCAAGCTGGCCACACCACCACTGGACCCTCCGTCAGATCCCAAGCTGGCCACACCACCACCATCACCACCAAACGCTGCACCCTCGACCATACGCAGCTAGAAGCCGTCGTTTGGGTCTCCAAGATGACGCGTCCAAGGAGGTAGTGCCGACAAGGACACAAGACCGTCACTCGATCCGACAAGCCGAATCTTAGGTTTTCACCCCGGATACCACAAAACAAAGTACTGCAGGTGCTGGAGCTCCACAACGGCACCTCCTACAAGGAAAACGACGCCCACAGATGCCATTGCCGCCGACATCGACATAGTCGACACAAGGTTCTCACCCGGAGTTTGGGCACATCCCTACAGCATAACGACAACTGACCACAACCATCATCAGGCCCTTC
Source organism: Triticum dicoccoides (assembly GCF_002162155.2). Lineage (NCBI taxonomy): Eukaryota > Viridiplantae > Streptophyta > Magnoliopsida > Poales > Poaceae > Triticum > Triticum dicoccoides. The sequence goes on along the minus strand of NC_041388.1, from coordinate 708,209,739 downwards.
CAAGATGAAGAAGCACGACGAACTATAGCGGACACCGCAAACGGCCAAACATCAGTACTAGGAACTAGATCCACCAATGGTTGTCCGAATACAGGGCCACCACACACAGCATGAGCCGCCGAACCTTACCGAACACCATGCCGGCGAGGAGTAGAGGAGCACTGCCCGAGGCCAGGAACCACCATGGTGCCTGGCTGCAGCCAACCATCAGGAGCACCAACACGGCCCATGCGCGCCACCGTGCACCCGTCTAAGACCAGATCCGATGCGCCTCAGCACCAACCATAGGCGGGGTGATCGAAAACCGGCTGCAGCAGTCCCTCCACCCACCACCAGCATCCCCTACCGCTACCAGCCTCCACCAGCACCACCCACCACCCACCACCTCCAGCAGCAACACCACCTCCCCAAGCCGGACCACCATGGGCCAGATCCGCCTGCATCCAGCTAAGCCAGCGAAGTACCACATATGAACCTCAAGATCCACCAGCACAAGCATGGGTAGGACGCCACTGACGCGCGCCTAGCACGGACCAACGGATCACGGTAGGCCGACACCACGCCCAGAGGCTGAGGAGAGCCCCCCAGCGCTGCCAACACGCCGCGAGGGTCTCAGATCCGACCCCCTGGCACCTGGCACAGAGAGGCCCTCGCCACTAGCCACGTCCCCCGACGCCAACTAGAGAGGAGACGGGGAGGACCCGGCGGTGGTGAAGCACGAGAGAGGAGGCGGGGAGGACCCGACAGCGACACAACTAGGGTTGCCCATTGCCCCCGAGTCGCCAGAGCAGGGTCATGTGTTGTCCGCAACCTTCTTGTGAACAAATGAACCGCCAAAACATAGAAGACATGAACAACATGCTACGTACGGGGTGACGCCTGGGCTCGATGCTGACGAGACAATAATGTTAGAATTTTGCTAGTAGGCCTTTGGCCCAAATCCCAACTAAAATTCTGAAATTCTCTTGGCCCATTCATGCACACATGTGAGTGGAGTGAGTGAGGCTAAAGTTTAGTCCCACTCCGGAAGTTGAGAGAGAGTTGCACCTATTTATAAGGTGAGCTCTTCTACCACTTGTATGAGCATGAGAAGAGGAGACCTACACGTACGCTCCTCCTCCTCGCTCGCCTTGCCACGCCACGCCTCGTCACGACACGCCGCGGGTTGCAGGATTGAGCCGAGCTGAGGACAGAGCTATGCACGTTGTCGTTTCCGATTCTTTTGGATCGTGACGACTCGGACGTGGGGTTTACTCCCACAACCTACCCAGCCCGCACTATATAGTCAGGCAGACGTCTACCCTAGCCGCCGCCGCTTCGTATGGTTTCTCACCACCGTTCCAGATCATTGCGCCGCCAAGCAAGACTTCTACATCCCTCCTTTCGGCGTGCACCGGGAGAAGGGACAGCAGGCCTCCGGAACCCCGCCTCTCGTGATCCTGTACGGGAGACGGCTTTCGGAAGGCGGCCCGACTTTAGCCCTCATGAAGAAAGCCACGGGAGGGCCGACTTCGGGAAGCCGGCCATGAGAAGGCCGACTCCAAGAAGCCGGCTCCCATAAAGCGGTCGAGACCGTACCCTCAAAGTTTGCACCCACCTAACGGCGGTGCAACGGGGCGTGGCTACAGTGAAGCCTGCCACCCCCGAATCCCGGAGCATGCCTGGCACAGTGCGCCGTACGGAGTAGGCGTGACCCGTCCGGCGCGGCACTGTTGCCATGTTGACCTCGGTGTCACCCACGACGGGCCGCCAGCGTGGCCCACAGATGGTGGGCCCCTTCGGGCAGAGAGACACCCGAAGGCGGCCACACCTCCCCCCAGTCGGCCCAAGACAGAGCCGGCTCCCCGCAGCCGGCTTGCCGCCTCCCTCGAAGGAGACGCCCCATTAAGGAGACAAGACGCGGTGAGGCTACAGCGATCGCCCGACGGGCAGCGGCACTGTAGCCACGCCTACCATGACGAAGCCCACATCACCAAGATAGAGCAACAGTAACCAGCCGCCGACCAGGCCCTGGACAGTGGGGCCTGCCTGTCGACCAAGGGGCCGGCAGCCGGCGGGACCTGCCAGTCGGCGGGCCCCAGCAGCCGGCGCAGAAGCCGGCGAGCGTAGTCACAGACGGCTGGGCCCCGCGCCCAGTCGGATTACCATTGTACCCCCAGGGGTAGGCCTATATAAACCCCCCGGGGCACCCATGCAAAGGGTTGGACCCCCAGCTAGTCTTAGACACCATATAAGGAGAAGAAGCAAGCTAGCCGTGCCCTTCTTTCTCCTCCCACCGAACAGCTCAAGGAGCGTTGTGTAGCTACTTGTCCATCTAGTGATCATGCGGAGACCCCACAAAGCAGCAGTAGGGGTGTTATCTCCACGGAGAGCCCCGAAGCTGGGTAAGATTCGCCGGCGTGCATGTCTTCGCCTCATCCCGTTTCCAGGCACCGGCGATGTCTTACTGGCTCCCACAATGATAAGCCACCCATTGGCATATGTCGCACCTACCACCCGACATTTGGCGCCCACCTTGGGGACAGGTGCACCGTCGTCCGGAGACCTGTTCTGGACCGGAACCCTCTACCTCCCCCGCGAGCATAGCCAGCCCGGCACGCCCGATGGCGCTTGCCACGACGCGCTGCAAGGCGTCACCAACGCCTGCGCAGTGAGCAGCCTTGCTGATCTCCTCGACAAGACCCTCATCTCCGACGAGCTCGCCTTCGATGCGGGCACCGACCACCTCGCCAATCTCCTCGGCTAGCTCCATGTCTCCAGCAAGCCCACTGTGGATCTGGAGTCGGTTGGCTCCACCAATCTGATGCCTGTCGACTCCGACACGGCCTCGTTCGACACCTTCCCCACCAACATCGCGATCTACAATGACCCGCTTCCCCGAGCCAGTGGCTGCGACGCTGTCACCACCGAGGTGATGGTCATCGGCCACGACGGCGCTGCAGATGAGAGCGCCCACGACGCCCCACGCGCGGCGGCCCACGACTTCTCCACCCCCCTCCCGGCTGATGCCGACGATGAAGCACTAGAGGCGCGCCGCCTCGCCCTCCTCGCAGAGGGCCGGAGGCTGGCTTCCGTGAGACGCCTCACTAAGGCCTACCAGCGAGAAGCTGACCGCGCCGCCTTCGGCACGCCGGCCCCGGGCGGGCCAACCTGGGCCGGCTTTGTCAAGCAACATGGCGCCGTCATCGCCGACATGCTGGGAGTCGACCGCCCAGTCTACGCCACTCCGCTTGAGAACTTGCGCGCCGCCCAGGCGGCCGTAGACGAGCTGGACGGACTGGGGGCCGAAGAAGTTCCCCACATGGCCCGACGCATCCAACAGCTGATCGATGCAGCCGCGCAGCGGCACGAAGCCGATGCCCGCGCGGAAAGCCCTCCCCCGCGCCGAGATCATGGCGCGACGTCCCAGACGCCGACTACGAGCAACACCTGCGCGCGGCGCGAGAAAGAGCCGGCTGCCAGCCGCAGCCGGACCCGAATCTCCCTCGAGCGAGACACGGACGGCCATCCCCGAGCCATGGAATGGCGGGGCAACCCGCCTCCGCCTCGACCCTGTGGAGAGAGATATCCCAGCCTGCCGCCGGTGGCATACCTGACTCTCAGCGGCCGACTAGGTCGCCGCGAAGGAGTCGGCGAGAACGACGCCCGCCATCGGATCGACCGCCTGGCGCGATCCCTGGCATTGGAAGAAGAAGACGATGTCGACCCGCCTTGTTTCGGCCCCCGCATCCGCGACGAGCCCTTCCCCAAAGGGTTCTCGCTCCCAAGAGACACGCCCAAGTACAACGGCTCCGTGAAGCCGGAAGATTGGTTGATCGACTACTCCATGGCGGTTAGCATAGCCAACGGCAACCGGCGCATTGTCGTGAAGTACGTGCCCCTCATGCTACAAGGCACGGCGCGGACCTGGCTCAACAGCCTCAGACCGCGCAGCATCAATAGCTGGCTAGATTTCACCGAAGCTTTCATCCGCAACTTCACCAGCACCTACAAGCGGGCTCCCAAGCCCAGACAGCTCTCCTTGTGCGTGCAAGGCCCCGCCAAGTCCACTCGCGACTACCTCACGTGTTGGGCCGAGCTCCGCAACTCTTGCGAAGGGGTGCACGAGGTGCAAGCCATAGAATACTTCACAGCCGGATGCCGAGAAGGCACCCTCCTCAAGCACAAGCTCCTCTGCGACGAGCCCACTACCCTCGACGAGCTTCTGGACATAGCCGACAAGTAAGCCACCGTCGACTCCTCGATGAAGACCGAGCTTCGGGTAGACGCATCCGGAAAAGTACTCAACCCGGCGCCCAAGACGCCAGCTGGGGATTCCGGCCGACGCCCACACCCGAACGACCACAAGCGCAAGGGCCCCGCGCCGCCTCCCGCCAGTCGGCAGGTGGCCACAGTTGAAGACGTCTCGCCTGAAGGGCGACCCACGCCCAAGAAGCCCAAGGGTGGCAGGCCGGCTTGGCAGCCGACCTTCTCCTACGAGCAAACTCTCGACGCCCCTGCAAGTTCCACAGCGGCGCGAAGCCGTCCAACCACACAACCCGGAAGTGCCATTGGCTCACCCGAATCTCTAAAGGCGAGGGGCTCGTGCCGCCTCCTCCTGCCGGCCGCTTGGCCCGCAGTCGGAGCCATGCACGACGAATTCCCCGACGAGCAAGCAACCTACATCATCTTTACAAGCCAGCCCGAAGACCGGCGCAGCAAACGCCGAGAGCTCCAGGAAGTCAGCGTGGTCGCTGCCAACCCCGCCGGACACATGCATTGGTCAGAAAAGCCCAGCAGCTGGAGCCGGGCCGACCATCCAGAGGTGATGCCGTCTCCCGGCTCTTATGCGTTGGTCCTGGAAGCCACCCTTGCAACCGATAGACGCGCTGCCCACTTCTCCTGTGTGTTGATAGACGGCGGGAGCAGCATCAACATCCTGTACCGTGACACCCTGGAGAAGCTAAATGTCAAGACGAAGCAGCTCATGCCTACTCGGACAGCGTTTCATGGCATCGTCGGCCTGTCCTGCGCCTCCATTGGCAAGATCAAGTTTGATGTACTCTTTGGGGACAAGGAGCATTTCCGCCGGGAAGCGATCTGGTTCGAAGTGGTGGACCTGGAGAGCCCTTACCATGCATTGCTTGGCCGACCTGCCTTGGCCAAATTCATGGCAGTTCCCCACTATGCATACCTCAAGATGAAGATACCAAGCACCAAAGGTGTCATCACCGTAGCCGGCGATTACAAGAAGTCCTCTGAGTCCCTTGTGATTGCCGAAGAAGAGAAGATGTTGGACCGAGTCGTGGCCATAGCCGGCAAGCAGTCGACCGTGTCCCCCGACCCCAAGGAGCATGATGCCCAAGGATCTTTCCAGCCGGCCAAGGAGACGAAGAAGATACCTCTTGACCCCGAGCACCCAGAGAGGTTTGCCGTCATCGGGGCAAACCTGAACAGCAAATAGGAAGGTGAGCTCACCGATTTCCTCCGTGAGAATCGGGACATCTTTGCATGGTCCCCCAAGGACATGCCGGGTGTTCCTAGGAAATTCGCCGAGCACAAACTACACGTCCGAGAAGACGCAAAGCCAGTCAAACAACCCCTTCACCGACTGTCGGAGGAGAAACGCAGGATTGTAGGGGAGGAGATAGTCCGGCTTCTGGCAGCCGGCTTCATTATGGAAGTTTTCTTTCCAGAGTGGCTCGCCAACCCGGTCCTCATGCTAAAGAAGAACAACAAGTGGCGCATGTGTATAGACTACACAAGCCTCAACAAGGCCTGCCGCAAAGATCCTTTTGCCCTGCCAAGGATTGACCAAGTGATAGACTCCACAGCCGGATGCGAGCTGTTGAGCTTCTTGGATGCTTACTCAGGATATCACCAGATAAAGCTGGATCCGGACGACCGCCTGAAGACCGCCTTCATCATGCCATTTGGAGCCTTCTGCTACCTGACTATGACATTCGGCTTGAGAAATGTCGGTGCCACTTTTCAGCATTGCATGCAGAAGTGCCTCCTCAAGCAACTCGGCAGAAACACTCACATTTACGTGGATGACATCATGGTGAAGACGGAGAAGCGCGGCACCTTGCTGGGAGACCTCAAGGAAACGTTTGAGAACCTACGCCGGTTCCAAATCAAGATCAACCCCGAGAAATGCGTGTTCGGAGTGCCAGCCGACCAGCTCCTAGGATGCCTGGTCTCCGAACGCGGCATCGAATGCAACCCGATGAAGATCAAGGCCATCGAGAGAATGGCGATCCCCACCAAGCTTCGAGACATTCAAAAGTTCACCGGGTGCTTGGTCTCCTTGAACCGCTTCATCAGCCGGCTCGGAGAGAAAGCTCTTCCCCTCTACCGCCTCATGAAGAAGAGCACTCACTTTGAGTGGAACGACCAGGCCGACCAAGCTTTTCACGAGCTGAAGAAGATGCTGGCCACGCCGCCTGTTCTGGCGGCGCCGACTGAGGAAGAGCCCATGCTCCTCTACATCGCCGCAACCAGTCGGGTGGTCAGCACCGTCATCGTAGTCCAACGCCCAGAAGAAGGCCGAGCCCAGCCGGGTGGTCAGCACCGTCATCGTAGTCCAACGCCCAGAAGAAGGCCGAGCCCAGCCGGTCCAGAGGCCGGTGTATTATTTGAGCGAGGTGCTGTCTGCTTCAAAGCAGAACTACCCGCACTACTAGAAGATGTGTTACGGCGTGTACTTCACCGCCAAGAAGCTGAAGCCCTACTTTCAAGAGCATCCCGTCACGGTCGTATGCACCGCCCCGCTGGCCGAGATCATAGGCAGCCGGGACGCATCCGGTCGAGTGGCGAAATGGGCCATCGAGCTGGCCCCTTACACGATCTTCTACCAGCCCCGCACCGCCATCAAGTCCCAAGCACTGGCCGACTTCCTCGTCGACTGGGCCGAGACCCAGTACCTGCCGCCGGCTCCCGACTCCAGCCATTTGCGCATGCACTTCGACGGGACCAAGATGCGCACCGCCTTGGGAGCCGGCGTCATCCTTACCTCCCCCAAAGGCGACAAGCTCAGATACATGCTACAGATCCACTTTGCCGCCTCCAACAACGTGGCCGAGTATGAGGCGCTCATACACGGGCTCCGGCTTGCCAAAGAACTCGGCATTCGCCGGATCCTATGTTATGGCGACTCGGACCTGGTGGTCCAGCAATCATCCGGCGACTGGGACGCCAAGGACGCAAATATGGCGAGCTACCGCTTCCTGGTCCAACAACTCAACGGATACTTTGAAGGATGCGAGTTCCTCCACATACCGCGAGCCGACAACGAGCCAGCCGATGCCCTGGCTCGAATAGGCTCTACTCGGCAAGCAATACCAACCGGCATCGCTCTACAACGCCTCCTCAAGCCATCTATCAAGCCGTCTCCAGAGTCCGACTCCATCTTCGTGCCGCCTGACCCCGATCGGCCGGGTCCGGCTCGAAGAACCAAGCAGGCGACCCCGAGACTCCCGTAGCCGGCCCGGGGACTTCGGCAACCGGCTCGGGGACTGCCACACCCGGCTCGGGGACTGCGGTAGCCGGCCCGGGGACTGCACCAGCACAACTGCCGGCGGCCGACTCCAGCATTTCACCACCCAGCCCACCCACCCTGGTGGCAGTAGCCACATTGGCAGTAGGAGAAGTCGCGGCTCCGTCATGGGCTTAGTCCATCCTCAACTTCCTAGTAAACCAAGATCTGCCGGCTGACGAAACAGAGGCAAGACAAGTCCAACGTCGAGCTGGAGCATACACAATCGTCAACAGAGAACTAGTCAAGCGCAGTGTCACTCGAATCCTCCAACGGTGCGTCGAGCAAGAGAAGGGCATTGCAATCCTCAGAGACATTCACCAAGGAGAATGCGGCCACCATGCGGCCTCAAGATCACTTGTCGCCAAAGCCTTCCGCCATGGTTTCTTCTGGCTGACTGCTTTGGATGACGCCAAAGAATTAGTTAAATATTGCAAGGGGTTCCAACTCTTCATCTCCAAGCAACACATGCCGGCTTCGGCACTCAAGACCATTCCCCTCACTTGGCCCTTCGCCGTTTGGGGACTGGACATGGTGGGCCCATTCAAGACGGCGCGCGGCGGCATGACGCATTTGCTCGTCGCCGTGGACAAATTCACCAAGTGGATTGAAGCAAAGCCGATCAAGAAGCTGAATGGACCGACTGCTGTGACGTTCATCGCAGACATAACAACTCGGTACGACGTGCCACACAGCATCATCACAGACAATGGCACGAATTTTGCCAAAGGAGCCTTGGCACGTTTCTACGCAGCCCAAGGTATCCGGCTGGACATATTATCCGTCGCCCACCCGCAGTCAAACGGCCAGGTCGAACGAGCCAACGGCCTCATCCTCTCCGGCATCAAGCCCCGACTGATCGTACCTCTGGAGCGTTCAGCCGGCTGTTGGCTCGATGAGCTGCCGGCTGTCCTCTGGAGTCTGCGCACTACACCAAACAAGTCAACCGGCTTCACCCCTTTCTTCCTTGTGTATGGTGCCGAGGCGGTCATCCCAACTGACATCGAGTTCGACTCGCCTCGGGTAACCATGTACACGGAAGCGGAGGCCATGGAAGCACGAGAAGACGGCGTCGACTTGCTGGAAGAAAGCCGGCTGTTAGCCCTCAGCCGGTCTACCATCTACCAGCAGGGTTTACACCGCTACCACAGCCGGAAGGTCAGGCCAAGGTGTTTCCAAGAGGGCGATCTTGTGCTCCGGCTGATCCAGCGAACAGCCGGCCAGCACAAGCTCTCGGCCCCTTGGGAAGGCCCCTTCGTCATCAGCAGAGCTCTAGGCAACGACTCCTACTATCTGATCGACGCACAGAAGCCGAAGGCACGCAAGAGAGACGACTCCGGCAAGGAGTCGGAACGACCATGGAACGCCAACCTCCTTCGAAGATTTTACAGTTGAAATGCAGTATGTATCACACTAACTTTTGTATTAAGTACGAGACAATAGGCCCCCCGAGGAGGGCTCGGGGACTGCCATCTCTTATCTATAAATGAAAAGTATCATGCTTATGACCTTGTGATTTCATTTACTTGTTCCGTCTGGCACCGGGTTCGACTAGTCGGCTCGGGGACTGGCCGACTGGAGTTATATTAGAAGTCCTACCCGCAGTCAGACAAGTAGTGTGCCGGCTCCCAAGCCTTCTCTTGCCAAAAGTCACAGTTCAAAGAACCGGCTGTCCGGCTGGCAAGAGTTAAAGGCAGGAATGTGCGCCCACATGAAAAACGGCTAGGGACTAACGGACTAATATAACAAAAGCCGGTTTTTCTCCCACCGCCGACTGGCTACCAGGGTAGCCGGCCGGCCGGTTTCCATTCACTTCACTTCAATCCAAGAAAGCACGAGTACTTGCCTCTCCCCAAAGAGGGAAGGCGGCAAAGGAAAAGGCCTAAGGATAAAAAGCATACGCGAATGGAAACCAAACATGCACATAGCAATATTTACATAAAAGACCTCCGAGAGGCCAGCATTCAACATAGTTTGGATACACCCCCAGTGGGTGGAACTGCGAAAACTTAATGAAGATTGTTGAAAAGACAACAAGCAGGAAAAATAAAGACGGCATGTCAAGCTGGCGGAGCGACCGACGAGCCGGGCTAGTTGGCGGAGATGGTTGTGCCGGCTGAAGGAGCGGCCGGCTGGCGAACCTCGGCTTGGTCACCGCCTCCCACAGAGGGCGCGCTTCCACGCGCCTCGTTGCTGGAGGCACGATCGGCCTGAGGTCGGCCGGTTGTTCCACCAGCCGGCTCGATGTCTTCGCCGTCCTCCTCTTCGTCATCCTCTTCCTCGTCGCTGGAGGCGATCTCCTCTGCCGAGTCCTCGCCCACCGCCGGGTTCAGCTCAAACCACTCCTCCGGCTGGGCAACACCGTCATCATCGATTTCGGGTGCAAAAGCACTGATGTCGGTGCACTCGGCGATCGTCGAAGCCCGCTGGGCGATAGCCGACCTCACCTCCTCCAGCTCCGCGTCGGCCTCCATCCGCCAAGTGCGCAGCTGGTACAGGCTCAGCCCTGGGTACCAAGCCCGAACGAACTCCAACGCCCGCCCGGCTCCGAGGCGGGCCACCGACGCCTTCCAAGCCTCAAAGCGACCGACTGCGACCTCCAGCCAGTCGGCAGTTCGGCTTGGGGTGCGGGGGATCGTCTCGCCGGGCCAGAGGGTGGCCAACACTTGCGCCCCGGCACGTTGGAGCCGGCGAAGCATCCGATGAGCCGGCTGCAACCGCGCCTGGACGGCCAAGAGCTGCTCTCAAGCCTCCGGTTTGCATCCGGCGCGATGTTGGCCCCCGCCTGACGGCGCGCCTCGCGATGGGCCTCGATGCTTTGGGCGGCGAAGGCGGAGTTGCCGGGGAAGTAGTCTGCGCAAAAAAAATAAATAAGCAGCAGCACAAGTTAAGCCAAAAACCCAGGCAGCAAGGGGCAGGAGAGGGGCGAGGAAGGCGGCTTACCGTCGATCAAGTCCTCGATCCGGCCGAAGCCTTCATCCAGTGCTCGCCGGGTCTCAGCCCAGCTCGCCGCCTCGGTCTCAAACTCTGCCTTCAGGGCGGCCTCGCTATCCTGCGCCTTCTGCAGGGCCGCCTTGTGGCTCTTCTCTTGGTCGGCCAGCTTCTTGGCCAGGCGATCACGCTCCTGGAGCAAGGCAGCGTACTCGGCATCCTTGTTATGAAGGGCGGCCTTCATTTCGCCGAGCTCCTTCCTCAAGTCGGTGTTGGCCCCTGAAGACAAAGAAAAAGAAAAACCAATAAGGAAAGAGTCGTCAAGAAAGATCCAACCCGACTGCTCAGCAGTCGGCCCAAATCTCGGGGACTACACCCAGTGGGTGCGCTGACGCACCCCCACAGGAGACAGACAAGATCGAGTACTTACTTCGGCTGTCGGCCAGGTCGTCGGTCCTCCGGCTCAACTCCCGATCCTGGGAGTTGAAGGCGGCAGCACGGGAGTTGTGATATTCCTGGAAGTTCAGACAAGAAGCAAAGATAAGGTAGCCGTCAAGAAAGATCCGACCCGACTGCGCAGCAGTCGGCCCGAATCTCGGGGACTACACCCAGTGGGTGCGCTGACGCGCCCCCACGGAAGAAATCAAGAGAGCAAAGCGGCCAAGAATGAAGGACTCACCCGGATGGCGGCTCGCGTCGACAGGAACTCCTGGGTGAACTGTTGCAGCAGGGCGGCCTGAGCTTGAAGCCGGCTCCGGACCCCTTGAGCCGCCACATTCAGCTCGCCAGTCCCCCCGCTGGGAGTCCACTCGGACGTGGCAGTGCTGGCCGCCTCCAGATCTTCCGCCGACGGGCCTGCGCCCGCGACTCGGCGCGACTCCGGCGGAGCGGCGCCTCCCCCTGCGCGTCGGCCCGTCACCGGCTGCACCTCGAGGCCGGCTCTATCCTCCGGCTCACCCCCGGCCGGCTCCTCTGGTGCCGCTGACGATTGGCCGCCTTGGCCCGCTCCAGTTGGTGCTGCTGGCGGCGCTCTCCTCGCGAATGCCACGGGGTCCTCCCCCCTCTCTATCAGCGGCGGGTCTTGGACGATCTCCTCCGCCAAGGGCAATGGGGTGTCGGGGGCCACGGCTCGGAGGGGAATGGCGAGCAGCGGAGGCTGGTTGTGCGAACCCTCCACCTCCGTCTCCGCGGTCTCCGCCTCCGCCTGGGCCTTGGCTGCCGCGTTGGCCTGCTCCCTCGCCGCCTAGGCGGCCGCTTTCTCCACCGCCTCGCGCTCCTCCCATGCTTCACGGGTGTTCCGCTCCGTGGCCTCCCTGAGGTCGGCACGGGGGTCCACGCGGCGGGATCTTGAAGAACCTCTAGTCGGCCCAACTACGGAGCCGCCCGGACCACGCTCAAGGGAAAGCGACGCCCTATCCAGCAAGCAAAAAAAGTTAAGAAGAATGCTCGAAGAAGAAGAGAATGATGAAAAGCATGCGACAGGGCAATTGACGACTTACGCTGAGACCGCCTGAGGCTGCCTCACCGCCTTGCGGAAGCGGGCCGCTTTCGCAGCCGCCTCATCTCGCTTGGTCGCCGCGTTGGAGGCTTTGGACTTCTTCGGCCGACTGCCGAAGAGGCCTGAAGCGGCCCGGCGCTTCTGTGCACCACCGCCGGCAGCCGGCGCGATGGATGAGCCCGCGCCCTGATGGTCGGCCGCCGGCTGGCGACGCGGGGCGACTTCGGCTTCAGCATCATCCGGCCAGTCCTCGAAGCTGGCGGTGAGCCTTGAGCCCCCGGGCTCGGCGTCGTCCCCCACGACGGCATCTTCCATGGCGGCCGTCCCCAAATCCGGGTCGTCAACGTCGTCCGCCGTATGGTCGGGGGCATACTAGCGTTCTATCCCTGCTGCCCCAGTCGTTGGCGGGAGAAGGGGGTTCTGCTAAGAAGAACCGACTGATCAGAAGCAGGCCATCATAAAGCTGGCTACCAACGAAAAGAAGGAAGAGAAGAAAGCTTACCAAGGTGGCCACCAAGTCGGCCCCGCTCAGGTTTTCCGACTGGATCATCACCCGAAGCCGGGAGACGGCGGCGTTCCTGGCCTGAGACAGTGACCGGGCCCGGAAACTCCATGAGGGCTGCGTCCCAGCCGGCGGGCCGGCTACGTAAGACGGCAGGTTGACGTGGTCTCCTTGCTCGGCGACGTTCTTCACGTAGAAGTATGACTTCTGCCAGATCTTCACCGACTGGATCAGGGGGATGGGCGGGAACGGGTTGTTCTCGCCCGCCCTCCTCATGGCGATGAAGGCCCCGCAGGGGGCGGGCACGCCTGCGACGACGGTGCCGAGTTTGCTCTGGAAGAACTCCCCCCAGAGCTCCAGCGTGGGGAGCAGCCCCAAGAAACGTTCGCAGAGGGAGACGAAGGCCGACAGTAGCATCACCGCATTGGGCGTGAGGTGATGCGGCTGAAGGTTGTAGAACTTGAGGAAGGAGCGCAGAAATCCGCTCGCTGGAAGGCCGAAGCCGCACAGGAAGTGCGAGCAGAAGACGACCCGCTCGCCCTCCTCCGGCGCCGGGTAGACCTCCATCTCTGGCGCCAGGCGGACCCGCACGAGGTTGGCGTCGGGCAGGCGCCGAGTCTGGCGGAGGAACTCAACATGGTACTCATGGACGTTGGAGCCGTCCCACGAGCTCGACAATGCCATGGGAGCAAGACGATGTGGAGGCGCGGCGGTGCTGAGACGGGAGGCTGCGGCGGCAACGAGAGGAAGAAACGAGGACGAGAAGGGGAGGAGCGAGAGAGAGCGTGCGAACCTCTGCCGCTCCCCCTCCTCCCCCTACTTATAGGCTCGCATGGCGGAGCCGAGGAGGCGCGGCGTGGGGAAACGTGGGGATCGATCATGCCCACTCCCCCATGTCCCGCGGTTATTGTGCCTTAACGGCGAAATAAAACCGCCGCGGGAAGGCGAGCGGTCCATGTGGGCCACGGAAGATCTGCGCTCGGACCAAGGCCTGCGAGTGGCGGGCCCGGGCCTGCGGCGGCGTCCCGTCGCGCACGTGCGCTGGCAGGATCTCGCTGCCACGTGGCCGCGGGAGGGCCCGCGGTCAGCATGCAGGTCGACCACTTTCCCGCCTGCAAGACGCGGAGCTCTTTGAAGTCGGCATACACCCGCAAAGCCGGCTCTTCAGGATGGGAAGCTGACCAAGCTTCTCGTCCCTTTGTCCGCCTCGGAGCTCGATCAGCTTCGGGGACTACTGTCGGAGTAAATAGCCATGGGTAGCCTAGCCGGCTTCCCCTGGCCCTTCTCAAAAAATTACGAGCCCGTCCGGCTCTCAAGAACCCAAGACATGGGGCCGCCTTCCCCTTGCTGGCTGTCATCCAGGCCGGCTTTCGGAAGGCGGCCCGACTTTAGCCCTCATGAAGAAAGCCATGGGAGGGCCGACTTCGGGAAGCCGGCCGTGAGATGGCCGACTCTAAGAAGCCGGCTCCCATAAAGCGGTCGAGACTGCACCCTCAAAGTTTGCACCCACCTAACGGCGGTGCGACGGGGCGTGGCTACAGTGAAGCCTGCCACTCCCGAATCCCGGAGCACGCCTGGCACAGTGCGCCGTACGGAGTAGGCGTGACCCGTCCGGTGCGGCACTGTTGCCATGTTGACCTCGGTGTCACCCACGACGGGCCGCCAGCGTGGCCCACAGATGGTGGGCCCCTTCGGGCAGAGAGACACCCGAAGGCGGCCACGCCTCCCCCAGTCGGCCCAAGACAGAGCCGGCTCCCCGCAGCCGGCTTGCCGCCTCCCTCGAAGGAGACGCCCCATTAAGGAGACAAGACGCGGTGAGGCTACAGCGATCGCCCGACGGGCAGCGGCACTGTAGCCGCGCCTACCATGACGAAGCCCACGTCACAAAGATAGAGAAACAGTAACCAGCCGCCGACCAGGCCCGGGACAGTGGGGCCTGCCTGTTGACCAAGGGGCCGGCAGCCGACGGGACCCGCCAGTCGGCGGGCCCCAGCAGCCGGCGCAGAAGCCGGCGAGCGCAGTCACAGACGGCTGGGCCCCGCGCCCAGTCGGATTACCATTGTACCCCCGGGGGGTAGGCCTATATAAACCCCCTGGGGCACCCATGCAAAGGGTTGGACCCCCAGCTAGTCTTAGACACCATACAAGGAGAAGAAGCAAGCTAGCCGTGCCCTTCTTTCTCCTCCCACCGAACAGCTCAAGGAGCGTTGTGTAGCTACTTGTCCATCTAGTGATCATGCGGAGACCCCACAGAGCAGCAGTAGGGGTGTTATCTCCATGGAGAGCCCCGAAGCTGGGTAAGATTCGCCGGCGTGCATGTCTTCGCCTCATCCCGTTTCCAGGCACCGGCGATGTCTTACTGGCTCCCACAATGATAAGCCACCCGTTGGCATATGTCGCACCTACCACCCGACATCCCCGACCTTGGCAACCTCATCCTCGACGACATGGGCGACAACATCAATGCTGGTGGTGCTGCACCCGCTGCACTGTATGTGATGCTATCCTTCTTGTTCGAGATCGTGGTAGAATTCATGTTTCTAGTATGTGCCCTAGATGTGATCTGTTCATCTACTATGCTAGTTTGCATGATTAGTTTAATCTCTGCTATTGCTATCATGATCTATTTCCTATTTATTCGGATTAAATCTCGTAGTAATTTGCTCATATTTCCGACAATCCAAAAACCTGATTATAGGTAATTTACTCCGAGTGGTTTTGCTGCGCATCTGAAGCCGCCTGCCTTTAAGGGGGCGCAATATAAGAGGTGGCGCATGAGAGTAGTCTACTGGTTTCAGACCATGGGCTGCTATGACGCCACCAAGGGCAAGCCTGAGGGCGATCTTAATCCAGCACAGCTGGAAGCTTTCGAGAAGATCGATACCCTCTTTAAAGGCGCTCTTCTGAGTGTTCTTGATGACTCCATTGTGGATTCGTATATGTCATTTGACAACGGCAATGACATGTGGGCTGCGCTCGAGGCCAAGTTTGGTGCCTCAGACGCCGACAGCGAGTTGTACGTCATGGAGCAATTCTATGACTACAAGATGACTGATGAGCGCCCTGTTGTACAGCAGGCTCATGAGATACAGTCGCTCGCAAAAGAACTTGAGTACTTCAAGTGTGTGTTGCCGGAGGCATCATTGCCAAGCTTCCATCTTCGTGGAACAATTTTGCTACTTCCCTGAAACACAAGAGACATGAGTTTTCCATTGCGGATCTCATTGGTACCCTTGATGTTGAAGAGAAGGCGAGAGGAAAGGACACACGTGCTCGAGTTGCTAAGGGAGGTTCTAGTGCCCACATGGTACAGAAGAAGAACTCCCAGCCCAACAAGTTCAAAAATAACAAGAACAAAACTCAGGGCAAAGGCAAGTTTGATAAAAAGAACAAGCCATCACATTCTACCAACTTCAAGAAGAATTCTCATAAGAAGGGGAAGGGACTTTGCCATGTCTGTGGTGATCCTAATCACTGGGCTCTGAAGTGTCCTAACCGCTTTGAGGAGCGTGAACATGAGAAGAGCGGCAAGTCCGCTAATGTTGTCATCGGTGATACTGATATGAAGGAATCAGGGTATGGTATTTTTCCTACCATCCTTTCAGTATTCCAATCTCCTGATTGGTTAATTGATACCGGTGCCAATGTACATGTTTGTGCTGATGCCTCCATGTTTTCTTCTTACCAGGCAACAGGGACTTCACCCGTGCCGATGGGGAACGGGTCACATGCCATCGTTCGAGGTGTTGGTGCGCTCGATCTGAAGTTTACTTCGGGGAAGATCGTGCGTCTAAAGAACGTTCATCATCTGCCATCCATCAATAAAAATCTCGTTAGCGGTTCCCATTTATGTCAAGATGGTTTTAAGTTGGTTTTTGAATCCAATAAAGTTGCAATTTATAAGTATGGACAATTTGTTGGAAAAGGCTATGAGAGCGGAGGCTTGTTCCGCCTGTCTTTGTAAGATATTTGCACTTAAGTTATTAATAATGTTTGCCACAACAATGAGTCTGATATTTGGCATTCACGACTTTGTCAAATTAACTTTGGTTGCATGACGCGGCTAGCCAATATGAATTTAATTCCGAAAATCTGTACTGTCAAAGGCTCTAAGTGCCAAGTATGTGTGCAAGCTAAGCAACATTGCAAGTCCCATAAGACTGCAGAGGCAAGAGACTTGGCGCCACTAGAGCTTATACATTCTGATCTTTGTGAGATGAATGGCATGTTGACAAAAGGTGGAAAGAGATACTTCATGAAGTTGATTGATGACTCCACTAGATATTGTTATGTGTATCTCCTGAAATCAAAAGATGAGGCTTTAACTTTCTTCAAAAACTATAAAGCTGAGGCAGAGAACCAACTTGATCGAAAAATTAAACGGCTTAGGTCCGATCGTGGTGGAGAGTATTTTTCCAATGAATTTGATCTGTTTTGTGTGGAACATGGTATAATCCATGAGAGGACGCCTCCCTACTCACCTCAGTCAAATGGGGTAGCCGAAAGAAAGAACCGAACTCTAACTGATATGGTTAACACCATGTTAGACACATCGGGTCTTTCCAAGGAATGGTGGGGGGAGGCGCTAATGACTGCGTGTCATGTCCTAAACCGAGTTCCCACAAAGCATAAGACCATGACTCCGTTTGAGGAATGGGAAAGGAAAAGATTGAAACTCTCTTACCTATGTACTTGGGGTTGTTTGGCGAAAGTAATATACCAATTCCCAAGAAGCGCAAGCTTGGGCCAAAAACCGTGGATTGTGTTCTTCTGGGCTATGCTTTTCATAGCATCGGCTATAGATTTTTGATAATAAAATCTGAGGTATCCGGCATGCATGTTGGTACGATTATGGAGACGAACAATGCAACTTTCTTTGAGGACATATTTCCTATGAAGGATATGTCGAGTTCATCAAATCAAGAGATACCTACTCCATCTAGTGAGGAATTCACGGTAATTCCTAAACCCACCATTGCGATGGAACACGTTGAGAATCCTGTTGAGGGTGACAATGGAACTCCTGTGAGGAGTAAGAGACAGAGGACTGCAAAGTCCTGTGGTGATGATTTCATTGTGTACCTCGTGGATGACACACCCAGGACTATTTCAGAAGCCTATGCATCTCCTGATGCTGACTACTGGAAGGAAGCTGTACGTAGCGAGATGGATTCCATCTTAGCTAACGGTACTGGGAGATCACTGCCCGTCCTTATGGGTGCAAACCTGTAGGATGTAAGTGGGTGTTCAAGAAGAACCTTAGACCTGATGGTACGATTTAAAAGTACAAGGCACGGCTTGTGGCCAAGGGTTATACCCAAAAAGAAGGTGAAGACTTCTTTGACACTTACTCACCCGTGGCTAGACTGACCACAATTCGGGTGCTACTGTCACTGGCTCCCTCACATGGTCTTCTCGTTCATCAAATGGACGTTAAGACATCTTTCCTTAATGGAGAGTTGAAGGAGGAAATTTACATGGATCAGCCAGATGGTTTTGTAGTACCTGGTCAGGAAGGAAAGGTGTGCAAGTTATTAAAGTCTTTATATGGCCTTAAACAAGCTCCTAAGGAGTGGCATGAGAAGTTCGAAAGAACATTAATTGCTGCCGGCTTTGTAGTAAACGATGGTGACAAGTGCGTGTACTATCGCTATGGTGGGGGCGAAGGAGTTATTCTTTGTCTGTATGTCGACGTCATACTGATCTTTGGAACCAAACTTGATTTAATCAAGGAGTTTAAGGATTTCTTATCTTGCTGTTTTGAGATGAAGGATCTAGGAGTAGCTGATGTTATCTTAAACATCAAGCTGTTGAGAGATGAGAATGGTGGGATCACACTGCTTCAGTCTCACTATGTGGAAAAGGTCTTGAGTCGTTTTGGGAATAGCGACTGCACACCTTCTCCAACTCCATATGATGCTAGTGTGTTGCTTCGAAAGAATCGACGGATTGCTAGAGATCAACTGAGGTATTCTCAGATTATTAGCTCGCTTATGTATTTGGTGAGTGCCACGAGGCCTGGCATCTCTTTTGCTGTGAGCAAGCTGAGTCGGTTTGTGTCAAAACCGGGAGATGATCATTGGCATGCACTTGAGAGAGTTATGCGCTATTTGAAAGGCACCGCGAGATATGGGATTCACTACACCAGGTATCCAAGGGTACTGGAGGGTTATAGTGACTCAAATTGGATATCTGATGCTGATGAGATTAAGGCCACAAGTGGTTATGTTTTTACACTTGGTGGTCGCGCTGCTTCCTGGAAGTCTTGCAAGCAGACCATCTTAACGAGGTCAACTA
This sequence comes from Triticum dicoccoides, assembly GCF_002162155.2. Taxonomy (NCBI): domain Eukaryota; kingdom Viridiplantae; phylum Streptophyta; class Magnoliopsida; order Poales; family Poaceae; genus Triticum; species Triticum dicoccoides. The sequence continues at coordinate 708,190,995 of NC_041388.1, read as the reverse complement.
TGGAAGCAGAACTCACAACATTAGACACTGCCACTGTTGAAGCAGAGTGGCTTCGTGAGCTCTTGATGGACTTACCTATGGTTGAAAAACCAATACCCCCTATCCTGATGAACTATGATAATCAAACTGTGATCGTCAAGATAAACAGTTCTAAGCACAATATGAAGTCCTCAAGGCGTGTGAAGAGGAGACTAAAATCTATCAGAAAATTGAGGAACTCCGGAGTTATTACATTGGATTATATCCAAACATCGAAAAATTTGGCAGATCCCTTCACAAAGGGTCTATCACGTAATGTGATAGATAATGCATCGATGGAGATGGGTCTGAGACCCAACGCATGAGTTGTCCATAGTGGTAACCCACTCTATCTGATCGGAGATCCCGTGAAGTAGAAGTGGGAGACAAGCTGTCACTAGTAGAAAAAGGGTCTTCTGTCCCAGTTGGTAAGGGCCTTTTGTCCCGGTTCCTGAACCGGGACTAAAGGGTCGTTACTAATGCCCTAGCCCTTTAGTCCCGGTTCAAACATGAACTGGGATAGATGGGCCTCCACGTGGCCGGTGCACCGAGCCCAGACAGGAGGGCCTTTGGTCCCAGTTGGTGGCACCAACCGGGACCAATAGGCATCCATGCGTCAGCATTTCAGGGGCTGAGGTTTTTGTTTTTTTGCCTTTCGTCCCGGTTGGTGGCACCAACCGGGATCAATAGGCATCCATGGGTCAGCATTTCAGGGGCTGAGGTTTTTTTGAAGGGGGGGGGGGTTGGGGGTTTTGGGAGGTTAATCTAGGTGTTTCATATATTGTGTTAGCTAGCTAATTAATAGAGAGCAGTGTCCTCTCTTATGTCCGTGCTTGGACGATGCTACGTACTATATACGTATAGAGAGGACTAGACACGCTAGCTAGCTAGTAAGCAAACGAAGGAAACAGAAGATCGTCATGAACATATATGCATACAGAGAGAAGTGATATCGACCACCTCTCCTTCTCCGAGAGATTGGTCGAACAACAAGTTCTCGTAGATCTATCCGACACTACCTGCTACATATACACAATAATTATCTCTTACAATATAATCTCCTAATTATATACGAACACAGGATCCACATAGTATTCTCCGTCTTCAGCGATCATGTGGTCAAGGAAGAATGCCGCCAATTCCTCTTGAATTGCTCGCATACGAGCTGGTGCTAGGAGTTCATCCCGCATCCAAAAGATCTCATTTGAAAAAGGGGGTATATATATATATGAATAAATAAAACACAACACAAATGATGGTAATAAAATAAAATTATGAATATTATTGCTTACGCACATCATATTGTTCTTCAGAGTACCCTCGTTCACAGGTCGTGTGGCGGATGGACTCGCAAACGTAGTATCGACAGTAATCATTCCCTTGTTCCTGCCACAACCACTTTACAAGAAATAGAGGTCAATGAAACTGATAAGCAAGCATGCCAAATGGTATTGATGAAACTAGCGCTTGAATCACTAGGAGATGCGCGGAACATGTTACTATAGTACTTACTTTCGGGTCTCTAAATTGCAGCTTCTTCGGCAGTCCCGGAGCTTTTTTGGTGAATTTTCTCCAAACCCTGCCAGACAAAGAAAACAATTACTTGATATCAGGAAATGAACAAAGTTGCTGATATGGTGGATAATGATTGATTTAACTTACTTCTCGAGCATTTGAGTCATGTCCGCATAGTCCTCGGGATCTTTTCGACTCGAATCTAAGACGGTTACTAGTCCCTGCTCAAGCTTAATCTCTAGGAGAATATAGTGGAACCTGTGCACGCATGCATAACTCATCAATTACATTACTATAACCTAGACTAATAAGGGAAACCGAATATGCACAAGACAGTAACACTCACTTGAAGTTGTAAGGAAAGAGTATTATGTCTTTGTTTTCATTTATTACCAACGATCGTTGCAAGTTGGCCTCGGTATCGTCGGCACGATATTTAACCTCAGTTGCATCTATGAGATTTGTGTTAATGAACCCAATATCACCGATTTGTCTTCTCTTCAATTCGGCGATCTTCAATCTGCATAATATAGTGAGGATAATTATAAATACATGCAAAAGAGACTTAATGACAGAAGTAGTACTACTTACAGACAGTAGCAAGTGACCGTTGCTTTATTGAGGGCCTTTTGATTGAAAAACTGGAAGAACTCCTCAAATGGAACATTCAACAGTTCAATTCCAACGAGGTCATGCTCCTCTCTAACTCTCAGCGTCAAAGTATTCCTCCCCCCAGACTCTCTGCAGGTTTTCATGTACCAATCATGGAATCTTCGCAGCATCGTTGTTAGAGATCTTTCATCTTTGATGAGAGGCTTCCCGTACTCATATTTGTGTTTCTCCACCTCCAAGAACTAATAATGTACATCGTCGGGCAGGTAATCTCCAAGATTGCTATAACCGGGCACCATCCTCGGATCATTAGTAGGCACCTTGAGCGGGGGGCACGATTGGTTCGCTTGTTCGCCGAGCTGGGGAATTTTTTTCCCAGCTCGTCGTTCTTTTAACCTTTGATCACTGATAGTACTTCCCAACTGCTCTACTTCGACAAATGACTTTTCAATAATGCGCTCATAGTTGCCTTTGGGCGGAGACTTTGCTGGTTTTTTTGGGGCAGCCAGAGTGCGCTTCGCCTTCACCGGATCTACCTTCTCCTCCGGAGGTGGATGTTTCTTTGCTTTCACCCCTTCAAACAAGTTCCTCACTTCTTCTCGTGATCCGGGGTCCTCTCGTATGGTAACTTCTCTGGAGTCTTCAGAGAAGGACCGAATCTGTATTGCCTCCCGCCTTTGGCTTGTCAGGACCCCGATTCTAAGTCACACCGATCTAGCCTGTAACACCTCATATCACTTTGCGGCCTCACGCACGGTATTCCCACGGGTGTCGCCTTACCATGGCCCGTGACCGTTTGCGCCTTTTGGCTCACGTATATGATAGTGTCGCTAGCATCTATATGACAGAGAACCTGAGCCGACATGACTAGTCGTGAACCCAAAGTGGCACTAACTTACGGGGATAGGCATACATGAATCAACATCGAGCATGTCAGTCAGCAGTGTGTGAATCCGGGCTGTAGCACTGGGCTAACAGGACTCCGGGAACCCGAGCTGTAGCAGGCTAGGCAGGACTCCGAATGTCACCGCGTGACATTTCCCTGAAGGGACAGACACAGGAACGAAGTGAATGACACGCCGGCCAGTCAAGTGCTCCAGAGCAGTAGTGCTGGGCTAGCAGGACTCCGGTGAACTGGGCTATAGCGGACTACTATGGCTGATGGAAGCACAAACCTACATTTCCCCATAAGAGAGGCTACCAAGGATAAAGAACTAGGTTGTCGGATCCCACACATACCAAGCATTTCAATCATACACACAATATGCTCGATATGTGTAAATACAACATGGCACCACAACATAACTCTATGACTCAAGTATTTATTCATTAGGCTCCGAGGAGCGAGATATTACAAACATGGGTATCATGACCCAACATTCAGATCATACAAGTCAAAGCACAAGCGGAAGCTTAACTTGTCTGAGTACTGACAACTAAAAATGAAGAAGGCTGAGGAGCCTGACTATCTACCAGACCCTCCCAAGGGTACAAGATCATAGCTGAGGTAACAAGCTAAACGTCGAAGTCCACATGAAACTACTAGCGAGACTGACGTCTCTCTGCAAAACATAGAATAAGCAAACGCGAGTACAAATGTACCCAGCAAGACTTACATCAAAACTATCTACATATGCATCAGTATCAACAAAGGGGGTGGTGGAGGTTTACTGCAGCAAGCCAGCTTTGACGCGTTTGCTATCCTGAACTACGACTGCTGGTAACTCTTTTGAGGTGGCGCACACGAGTCCACAAATTCACCATATCAATACATCACTATGGATCCGCTCCCGTCTCCCTGCGAGAACTCCATCCATAGCACTCACACTTATCTTGCGCATTTTAGAGTATCCACTTCCACTTGTCTATGAACTATGCAAGGGGTCCAAGTTTCCATATCCAAGGAATCCGGCTATTCGAATAGATAAAGATAACCCTGCAGGGGTGTACTTCTTCACACACGCTATCACCACTTATCGCCCCGTACACGTCATGTACCTCAGCAACCTTCAAGCGGAAGCCGGGCGAGGGAGTCGTCCACGACCTGACTAACCAACAAGTCTCTAGTCCAGGTTTATCGCCTATTCGGGTTCCATCCGCAAGGAGATCCGGCTGGGGTGTCGCTCACGGCCCCAAACGATGTGTGCAGGGTTCCCAAGCCCACCATCCGGGTGCCACTTGGTACACCGTGCCACCGTGCCTAGTCTGTCCCAAGCCCACATGTACCGGGTGCCACTTGGTAGACTACTAACACTACCTACAAATACCAGAAACTAGTTGCAACTCCTGGACAGAGATCGAGTTGATTAATAAGCCGAGAGGGGCCGAGTTACCGGAACCCAATGTGTGGTAGTAACTGTTCATGGATCACAAACACAGAACTCAGTTCCTGAGAACGACTGCAATGAGACAACCCACCATGTACTCCTACATGGCCTCTCACCGCTACCTTTACCAAATCGTGTTCACACACTTAGCTCTCAACGGTAGGACATGTTCACCACATTCCAATTCATCCCCGATGAATCAGACCTGACACAACTCTAAGCAATAGCAGGCATGACAAACAAGCATGAATAAGTAGGCACGTCAGGGCTCAAACAACTCCTACTCATGCTAGTGGGTTTTATCTATTTACTGTGGCAATGACAGGTCATGCAAAGGAAAAGGGTTCAGCTACCGCAGCATGTAACCGTTGAATCGTTGTTGTCCTAATGAAGTAAAAGAGAGCAGGAGCGAGAGAGTGGGATTATATCGGAATGAACAAGGGGGTTTCACTTGCCTGGCACTTCTGAAGATAGTATAGTTCTTCATCGGTGTCATCGATCACATCGTCGGAACCACGTCTATCGAGAGGGGACAAACACCGACAACTGAGAAAGAACTCAATCAACACATGACAATATGCAACAATATGATGCATGCTATGACATGGCAATATGAATGTGTTTTGGGCTAATGCAAGCTAGAACATATTGAAATGAATCCAGTTGAACCAAGGATTCAAATGCAAACCCATTTTATGAAGTCATATTAGTGCATTAACTTGTTTCACCTAAACAGCAAGGTTAAAGTGTTCTAACATGCATGAAACTAGCATAAATGGATAGATTGGATTTTTCTGATAATTTTTCATATATAATGTATCTTATTTGGAGTTATAGATAATTTTCTATGATTTTTAGAAGCTTTGGGCATTTTCTGGAATTTTCTAATTACTTTAAATCCAGAAAATCAATTACTGCATCAACATTGCGTCTGGGTGACGTCAGCAGGGTCAAAAGGCCGGTCCAGGTCAAACCTGACCAGTGGGGCCCACTGGTCAGTGACCCAGAACAGGCTAGTGACACAGATAGGTGGGGTCCGGTCAACAGGTGACGTGGCCAGGTCAAACTGACCTGTGGGGCCCTTGTGGTTAGTTAAACCTAAACAGAAAATAAACCAAGTTAATTAGAGAGTGGGCCATCCGTCAGTGAGCGAGGGGTTAGTTTAGTGGCGTCATTAGCCACAAAAGGTGGTGCCACGTCGGCACGGCCGGGGTTAAGCCGCCGGCGTCGTCCAGAGACGGCGGCGATGCTCGGGTTTTGCTTTCCGATGACCATATGGGCGGCGAAGTGCGTCTACGCGATGAGGAGGCTCGTCCGCGTCGGGTGGTGCATGCAGCACCAGCTCCGGTGGCCTAGGTCGATGGCGGCGGCAACTTGCGCGACCGCCGGAGTTCGGGCGCGGACGGTGTCCATGCTATGCTGCACAAGAGGAGAAGACGAAGAGTGCTACGTGCTCCTGGGAGTGTGCTGAGCGCGCTGATGGGCTCGGACGCGAGCTACAGCAGCTGTGGCCGTGGCGGCGCCATGGCCGGCGGCGAGGAGCTCTTGGGTGTGGCAGCAGGCATGGCTAGAGCTCGAGCGCGAGGGGGGGAACAGGGGGGAAAGAAGGCAGGGCTCACGGCGAATCTTCTGGTGCGGACGGCGAGCTCGGGGAGGTCCCGTAGCCGGCGAATCGACGATAGTGGTGGTCGGCTCCCGAGGACGAGGACGACGGCGATGGCGAGGTTGAAGGGCTCCCGGGCTTGTTTTCTTCTTCTCGTCGACGTGCGGAGCCACGGCGGAGCCTAGGGAAACAGTGGGAAGGTCAGGCGAGCTCGGTGGGTGCGTTGGCAGCGAGCGGCGGTGACGGCCGCTCTCTATTCGGGCGAAGAGCGAAGAGGAAGAGGGGAAAATGGCCAGGGAAGAAGGGGGTCAGCACGGCCTCGTCCACGTCTCCTAGGCGTGGGGTTGGGGGGAAGGAGACATCGACACGGCGAAGCAGGAGGTGGCCGGGGCGCGTCTGCGTGCATCGGCCACGTGCGCCCGTCCCTCTGGCAAAAGGAAGACGACAGGAGGAGGTGGGCTAGGCCAGGTGGCTAGGCTGGCCGACTGGGCCGGCCAGGTGGGCTGCAGGTGAGACCAGGTGAGTCCTTCTCTCTCTCTCTTTTATTTATGTTTTCTATTTATTTTGATTTGTTTTGAGTTAGTAAAAATACTAACTCATTTTGTAAAATCCTGACAAAAATTGTGGGCACTATTTGAATTATTTCCAACAGCCCCCAATTGTTTTCAGAAGTATTGAAGCATTTAAAATATTTATAGGCATTAAATGCTCCAATTCAAATACAATATGATTTAACTCAAAATCCATAAATGTCGAAGAAATATGCTCATCATTTTTGGCAGAGGTTTTCACCTTTATCATAAATCATGAACATTTTCGAATGGCAATTTGGCTTTATTGAAAATGATTTTATGTTGAACCTATTTGATTTGATCTGGTGCTAGGGTTTGATCAATCCCCATTTCAATTTCAAAATAATTTAAACATGATGCAACACGTGACTAGCTAGCTCAGAGCATACCAGAACTAGGGATGTGACATGGCTGTACTGCTAGACACCGGTAGAGAAGACGGAGCGGCTGCAGCTGTCTTCTTTCCTTGCTTACGAGGAGGAGGAGAAGCACTACGATGCACCAGAGCAGCCGGAGTGGCGGCGGGTCTCTTCCGCCTTTGCTGACAAGGCGGAGAAGGAGGAGGCTGGCTGCTCGGGCGCACCGGCGCAGGCGGAGAAGGAGGCAGAGTGCCGCCACGCACCGGAGAAGGAGGCCGAGTGCCCTAATCGTCACTTGCCGGAGGAGGAGGCGGTGGAGGAGACAGAGTGCCCTGACTCACCGGAGGAGGAGGACGAGGCGGAGGCGTCCAGTTCAGAAGGTTGATGAGCTCCTTCCGCCATAGGCATGGAGTCTTTAGAGCAGAACCCAGCCGAGTCTCCCCTTCACCGTTAGGGTGGTCAAGCCGGAGGTCCTCAAATCCCTCCGTTATTTCGTCCACCATCACCCTAGCATATCCTTCTGGAATCGACCGGCAATGAAAAGTTGCGTCGGGTTCAGTAGGAAAAACAGAGCCAACAGCCGCCTTGACCTTCAAACTCATCCATTGCTTCATAAGGTGGCAATTTTGAGACTCCGTGATAGCATCCACGGGATAGCTGGCAGGAGCCGTCAAGACATGCTCCGGCTGAAGCAGCTCGGTGGAAGCCACGCTGCTTCTCTGCTGAGATGGCGGGGTAGCTTCGGGGGAATCTTTGGCAATTCGTTTGCTGTGATTTGCTTCTCGTTCCTCTATCGCTTGTACCCTTGCGTGCAGCGCCAGCATTTGGGTCTGCTGCACTTTTTTCGTCCTATCCTGGCATTTGTAACTGCCTGCGTCCGGAAAACCATCCCTTCACGGAATGGAGCCTGGCGTGCCTCGTGTCCGTCCAGGGTGCTCAGGATTCCCGAGGGCCATTGTGAGCTCGTCGTTCTCTCTGTCTGGAATGAACGTCCCTTGCTGTGCTGCATCGATATAGTGCTTTAGCTTCTTGACTGGTATGTTCATTTGCTCGTTCGTCCAAACGCATTTCCCTGATACAGGGTCCACGGTTCCGCCAGCCCCGAAGAACCAAGTCCGGCAACGGTCTGGCCAGTCCATTGTCTCTGGTTTGATCCCTTTATCAAGCAGATCATTCTCAGCGTTGGCCCACTTAGGTCGGGCTTTGGGGTAGCCACCTGACCCCGTGCGATGGTGAAGCTTCTTCTTTACAACATTTTTCTTGTTTGTCACCGTCATCTTCTTACTCTTTTCCGATGTCTTGTAGGCCACAAATGCGGGCCAGTGATCTCTGATCTTCTCATATCTGCCGATGAATTCTGGTGTCTCTTCGTTGTCGACAAACGTTTTCAGCTCATTCTTCCACCTCCTGAATAGCTCTACCATCTTCTTAAGAGCATGAGACTTGATTAATTGCTCTTTAACTGGCTTCTCCGGATCCTCCTCTGGCGGTAGGGTGAAATTTGCCTTCAGCTCAGTCCAAAGATCATCTTTCTGCATATCATTGACATAAGACACCTCAGGGTCTTCGTTCTTAGGCTTATACCATTGCTGGATGCTGATCGGGATCTTGTCCCTAACAAGAACCCTGCACTGAGAAGAAAATGCTTCCTTTGTCCGGATGGGTCCAATCGGCATGCCATCACGCGCGATTTCTGTGATCTCAAACCTTTCATCCGAGCGGAACTTTTTCTTTGGGCCTCGTCTCTTTACTGAAGTTGTGCTCGATCTGGAGGGCTAGAAAAAAGAACAATTAGACGAGAGTTAATTAATATGTGTACATACCAAAACAATGAATGCATCAATTAGCTAGTCATCACAGGCTTAACTAATATATTTACCTGGTCGGACTCTGCTTGATCACCGGAGCCGTCATCACGGGCTCCTTCTTGCACTAGCATTGGGTCACCGGAGCCATCATAATCATGTGTTTCCTCCTCCATTCTTCGATCATCGTACCCTGCTTCTTCTTCACCCTGTTCTGCTTCCAGACCATCATTGTCGTTAAGATACGACATGACATCACCTCCGGCTAAGATTATGTCCCCCAACACCTGTTCTTGTTCCTCGTCTCGTCCGAACTCCATTGTTTCTGCAAATATTACAACATGGCAATTATTACACAAACATGACAGCATGTGGATATATTAGTGGCAAATGTAGACCTAGCTTATTCTGGGTTTGGGGTGGCCTCGACAATGCTTCAAGGGTAGGGGCGTGGCGGGAGGGGGTAGGAGACCGACATCGTTTTTTTCTCTAGGGTTTGGGTGTCCTCGAGAGTTTTGGTCGAGCGAGAGGGCCGGGGGTGCTCCCGTGGTATAAGTTATCACGGTCGAAGTTATCCGGGAGGGGGTTATATCGACAACGACGACATACATACATGGGAAAATAATGTTATCGGGGAGGGGGTAGGTCGAATGCCCCCTCGTGTTGAAGTTATCGGGAGGGGGCATATCGACCCCCCTCGTGTTAAAGTTATCGGGAGGGGGTATATCGACCCCCCCACGTGTTGAAGTTATCGGGAGTTTATATGACACGACATACGTACATGGGAAAATAATATTATCAGGGAGGGGGTATATCGACACCCCCCTCGTGTTGAAG
>NC_041388.1:708179792-708180807 GCF_002162155.2 Triticum dicoccoides | reverse complement strand
TGAAGTTATCGGGAGGGGGTATATCGACCCCCCCACGTGTTGAAGTTATCGGAAGTTTATATCGACTCGACATACGTACATTGGAAAATAATATTATCGGGGAGGGGGTATATCGACCCCCCCCCCACGTGTTGAAGTTATCGGGAGGGGTATATCGATGACGACATACTTGATAAAATATAAGAAAACGAAGAAGAAATAAAAATAGGAGAAGAATAAAGGAATAGAGGAGAAGATCGAAGAAAAAAGAAGAACAAAAAGAGGAGAAGAAGAAAGGAATAGAGGAGAAGAAGAAAAAATAGAATTTTTTTTCTATTTTTTCTTCTTCTCCTCTATTTTTTCTTCTTTTTTCCTCTTCTTATTTATTTCTCCACTTCTTACTCTCCTCTTAATCTTCCTTCCTCTTCTTATTTTCTTTTTTCCTATCCTTCTTTTTCTTCTTCTTCCTTCTTAATATCACTTAGCAACTGTTGCAACGATAGGGAGGGGGTGCTCCCGTGGTCTAAAATCCGTCTATGCACGATAGAAAATTCTGAAAAAATACATCTATGATCCTTCGACGTCCCCGCCTCTCTCATGAACAAAAAAATCTGTGAATAAGAAAACATCATGTTCAATGAACAAAAAACATCATATTTCATCCACGTCCGTGCATACATCATATATGTGATCATCTATGAAAAAAACATCATATTCTATTAAAAAAATCATTACATATATATATATGAAAAAAACAATTAAGATAACAAGCATATATATCATCATATATATAAACAACAAGCATATATATGAAAAACAACAAGCATATATATGAAAAACAACAAGCATATATATGAAAAAAATGCTAGGGAGGGCGCCGGCCGGACCAAGGTGAGGAGGACCGCGGGGTCGGCGGCGAGGATGGCGACGGGGCAATGGGCGCGCGCTCGGGTAGGGGGCGACGGCGACGAAGCGCGAAGCTGGGCAACAACGACGACGGGATCGGGGCAGGGCACAGGCGACGGCGAGGGCGTGG
>NC_041388.1:708166656-708179782 GCF_002162155.2 Triticum dicoccoides | reverse complement strand
GAGAGCGTGGGCAACGGCGGGCGAGGGCGAGGGCGCGGGCGCGCGTCGGGGCAGGGGTGCGGGCAACGGCGAGGGCGTGGGCAACGGCGGGCGACAGCGAGGGCGAGGGCAACGGCGAAGGCGACAGCGGGGGCGGCGGGGCGGCAACTGCAAGATGAGAGTGAAAATTTCCTAAGTGTGAACTTATATAGCAAAGCATTTAGTCCCGGTTCATAGCACCAACCAGGACTAAAGGTGGGCATTAGTCCCGGTTGGTGCCACCAACCGGGACCAAAGGCCTTGCGCTGGCGCGGTGCGGTGGGAAGTTTAGTCCCACCTCGCTAGCTGAGAGAGCTCAGCACCTGTTTATAAGCTGGGTTGCGGCTCAGGTGCTGAGCTCCTCTTTAATATGCAGGCAGTACTTGCCTACCCTTGTCACTGCCTTGTTGGGCCTATTGGGCCTGCGGGCCTGCATCCTGGCCCATGTACAGATGTGTTTCTAGTCGTATGCAGGCCGTGTGGCCCAATAGGTGGCATTTTTATTTTTTCCAGTATTTGTTTTGTTTTTTGAATTATTTATTTTCTTTTGATTCTTGCTTTTTTTTTTATTCTTTTTGCTTTTAGTTTTAGAAAAATTATAAACTTTCTGTTAGTGCCATTAGTTTTCAAATTTGAATAGTTAAAATTTGAATTCTTTGAAATTTATGTGAATCACAAGTTTGTGATTAATTTTACTAGAAAAATATTTTTTCCCAGTGTTTTTATTTTGTTTTCTGCATTATTTATTTTCTTTTTTTGCTTTATTTTTTAATTCTTTTTGCTTTTAGGTCAGCAAAATTATAAACTTTCTGTTAGTGCCATTAGTTTTAGAAAAAATATAAACTTTCTGTTACTGCCATTAGTTTTCAAATTTGAATAGTTAAAATTTGAATTCTTTAAAATTTGTGTGAATCACAAGTTTGTGATTAACTTTACTATAAAAATAGTGTTTTCCTGTTTTTTTGATTTGTTTTTTGCATTATTTATTTTCTTTTGTTTTTTGCTTTAATTTTTAATTCTTTTTGCTTCTAGGTTAGCAAAATTATAAACTTTCTATTAGTGCCATTAGTTTTAGAAAAATTATAAACTTTCTGTTAGTGCCATTAGTTTTCAAATTTGAATAGTTAAAATTTGAATACTTTGAAATTTGTGTGAATCACAAGTTTGTGATTAACTTATTAAAAAATGAGAATAGATGCGCTTATAGAGAAAATTCGACCTAAATTCATAGTAAATTTCTATGAATTTCGGAGAAATTCACTCTGAATTTAGGTTAAACTTTTCTCTATTAGGGCATCTATTTTCACTTTGAGAGGAGCTCAACAAGGTAGAGAGGGAAGGGCTTATAAACCGGTGTGAGCCCCCTTCGGTTGGCGAGGTGGGACTAAACTCTGCCCGCAATGAGGACCAACACTTTAGTCCCAGTTTGTGGCACAAACCAGGACTAATGGTCATGGGCCAGGGGCGAGGAGCATTGGTCCCGATTGGTGCCATGAACCGGGACCAATGCCCCCTTTAGTACCGGTTGGTGGCACCAACCGGGACCAAAGGCCTTGCGCTGCCCGCGGCCAAAAGTTTAGTCCCACCTCGCTAGATGAGACTGGCCCGGGGTGGTTTATAAGCCCCACTGCGGCTGCCCTCTCGAGCTCCTCTCAAATGCAGGCTTACGGGCCTAATCTCACACTATGCTGTCTGTGGGCCTATTGGGCCTTCTCTGGGCCTGAATCCTGGCCCAGGTTGGGTTTCTAGTCATATTTAGGCCGTGGTGGCCCAATAGGTTTCAGTTTTTTCGATGACAGTTATATGAGTTTAGAGTTTTTGATGTACCGAAGTTAGTTCGGAGTCCCGGATGTGATCACGGACATAACGAGGAGACTCGAAATGGTTGAGACATAAAGATTGATATATTGGACGGCTATATTCGGACACCAGAAGTGTTCTGGGTGATTTTGGAGAAAACCGCAGTGCCGGAGGGTTACCGGAACCCCCTGGGAGAAGTAATGGGCCGTATGGGCCTTAGTGGAGAGAGAGAAGGGCAGCCAGGGTGGGCTACGCGCCTCCTCCCCCCTGGTACGAATTGGACTAGGAGAGGGGGGGCGGCGCCCCCTTTCCTTCTTGCTCCCCACTTCCTTTCCCCCTCCTAGTAGGAGTCCTAGTCCTACTAGGAGGAGGACTCCTCCTCCTTGGCATGCCATAGGGCCGGCCGGCCTCCTCCCCTTGCTCCTTTATATACGGGGGCAGGGGGCACCCCTAGACACACAAGTTGATCTTCGTGATCGTTCTCTTAACCATGTGCGGTGCCCCCTTCCACCATATTCCTCGATAATATTGTAGTGGTGCTTAGGCGAAACCCTGCGATAGTTGAACATCAAGATCGTCACCACGCCGTCGTGCTGACGGAACTCTTCCCCGACACGTTGCTGGATCGGAGTCCGGGAATCGTCATCGAGCTGAACGTGGGGTAGAACTCGGAGGTACCGTAGTTTCGGTGCTTGATCGGTCGGGCCGTGAAGACGTACGACTACATCAACCACATTGTCATAACGCTTCCGCTGTCGGTCTACGAGGGTACGTAGACAACACTCTCCTCTCTCATTGCTATGCATCACCATGATCTTGCGTGTGCGTAGGAAAATTTTGAAATTACTACGTTACCCAATAGTGGTATCAGAGCCTAGGTTTTATGTGTTGATGTTATATGCACGAGTAGAACACAAGTGAGTTGTGGGCGATATAAGTCATACTGCTTACCAGCATGTCATACTTTGGTTCGGCAGTATTGTTGGATGAAGCGGCCCGGACCGACATTACGCGTACGCTTACGCGAGACCGGTTCTCCCGACATGCTTTGCACAAAGGTGGCCAGCGGGTGTCAGTTTCTCCAACTTTAGTTGAACCGAGTATGGCTATGCCCGGTCCTTGCGAAGGTTGAAACAGCACCAACTTGACAAACTATCATTTTGGTTTTGATGCGTAGGTAAGATTGGTTCTTGCTTAAGCCCGTAGCAGCCACGTAAAACCTGCAACAACAAAGTAGAGGACGTCATACATACATCGGAAAATAATATTATCGGGGAGGGGGTATATCGACCCCCCCCCCACGTGTTGAAGTTATCGGGAGGGGGTATATCGACCCCCCCACGTGTTGAAGTTATCGGGAGGGGTTTATATCGACAACGACGACATACATACATGGGAAAATAATATTATCGGGGAGGGGGTATATCGACCCCCCCACGTGTTGAAGTTATCGGGAGGGGGTATATCGACCCCCCTCGTGTTGAAGTTATCGGGAGGGGGTATATCGACCCCCCCCCACGTGTTGAAGTTATCGGTGTTGGAAATATGCCCTAGAGGCACTAATAAAAGCATTATTATTATATTTCCTTGTTCATGATAATTGTCTTTATTCATGCTATAATTGTGTTATCCGGAAATCGTAATACATGTGTGAATAACAGACACCGACATGTCCCTAGTGAGCCTCTAGTTGACTAGCTCGTTGATCAACAGATAGTCATGGTTTCCTGACTATGGACACTGGATGTCATTGATAACGAGATCACATCATTGGGAGAATGATGTGATGGACAAGACCCAATCCTAAACATAGCACAAGATCGTATAGTTCGTTTGCTAGAGTTTTCCAATGTCAAGTATATTTTCCTTAGACCATGAGATCGTGTAACTCCCGGATACCGTAGGAGTGCTTTGGGTATGCCAAACGTCACAATGTAACTGGGTGACTATAAAGGTAGACTACGGGTATCTCCGAAAGTGTCTGTTGGGTTACATGGATCAAGACTGGGATTTGTCACTCCGTATGACGGAGAGGTATCACTGGGCCCACTCGGTAATGCATCATCATAATGAGCTCAGAGTGACCAAGTGTCTGGTCACGGGATCATGCATTACGGTACGAGTAAAGTGACTTGCCGGTAACGAGATTGAACGAGGTATTGGGATACCGACGATCGAATCTCGGGCAAGTAACATATCGATAGACAAAGGGAATAGCGTACGGGATTGATTAAATCCTCGACATCGTGGTTCATCCGATGAAATCATCGTGGAGCATGTGGGAGCCAACATGGGTATCCAGATCCCGCTGTTGGTTATTGACCGGAGAGTCGTCTCGGTCATGTCTGCTTGTCTCCCGAACCCGTAGGGTCTACACACTTAAGGTTCAGTGACGCTGGGGTTATGAAGATATGTATATGCAGAAACCCGAATGTTGTTCGGAGTCCCGGATGAGATCCCGGACGTCACGAGGAGTTCCGGAATGGTCTGGAGGTAAAGAATTATATATAGGAAGTGCTATTTCGGGCATCGGGACAAGTTTCGGGGTTATCGGTATTGTACCGGGACCACCGGAAGGGTCCCGGGGGTCCACCAGGTGGGGCCACCTGTCCCGGGGGGCCACATGGGCTGTAGGGAGTGCGCCTTGGCCTAGATGGGCCAAGGGCACCAGCCCCTATAGGCCCATGCGCCTAGGGTTTCCACCATGGAAGAGTCCATGTGGTGGAAGGCACCCCTAGGTGCCTTGGGGGGGAGGGAAACCTCCCCTTGGCCGCCGCCCCCCCTAGTAGATGCCATCTACTAGGGCCGGCGCCCCCCCCGCACCCCTATATATAGTGGGGGGAGAGGAGGGATTTTACACCAGCCCCTGGCGCCTCCATCTCCCCCCCCGTTACGTCTCTCCCTCGCAGTCTCGGTGAAGCCCTGCTGCTGTGACGCCCTGCATCCACCACCACGCCGTCGTGCTGCTGGATCTTCATCAACCTCTCCTCCCCCCTTGCTGGATCAAGAAGGAGGAGACGTCTCCCGTCCCGTACGTGTGTTGAACGCGGAGGTGCCATCCGTTCGGCGCTGGTCATCGGTGATTTGGATCACGTCGAGTACGACTACATCATCACCGTTCTTTTGAACGCTTCTGTGCGCGATCTACAAAGGTATGTAGATGCATCTAATCACTCGTTGCTAGATGAACTCCTAGATGATCTTGGTGAAACGAGTAGGAAAATTTTTGTTTTCTGCAACGTTCCCCAACAGTGGCATCGTGAGCTAGGTCTATGCGTAGTTCTTCTTGCGCGAGTAGAACACAATTTGTTGTGGGCGTAGATTTGTCAACTTTCTTGCCATTACTAGTCCTTTCTTGCTTCAGCGGTATTGTGGGATGAAGCGGCCCGGACCAACCTTACACGTACGCTTACGTGAGACCGGTTCCACCGACTAACATGCACTAGTTGCATAAGGTGGCTGGCGGGTGTCTGTCTCTCCTACTTTAGTTGGAGCGGAATCGATGAACAGGGTCCTTATGAAGGGTAAATAGAAGTTGACAAATCACGTTGTGGCTTTAACGTAGGTAAGAAAACGTTCTTGCTAGAACCCTAATTCAGCCACGTAAAACTTGCAACAACAATTAGAGGACGTCTAACTTGTTTTTGCAGCAAGTGGTTTGTGATATGATATGGCCAAAGTTGTGATGAATGATGAATGATCTATATGTGATGTATGAGATGTTCATGCTATTGTAATAGGATTCACGACTTGCATGTCGATGAGTATGACAACCGGCAGGAGCCATAGGAGTTGTCTTTATTCTTTTATATGACCTGCGTGTCATCAAGAAACGCTATGTAAATTACTTCACTTTATTGCTAAACGCGTTAGCCATAGTAGTAGAAGTAATAGTTGACGAGCAACTTCATGGAGACACGATGATGGAGATCATGATGATGGAGATCATGGTGTCAAGCCGGTGACAAGATGATCATGGAGCCCCAAGATGGAGATCAAAGGAGCTATGTGATATTGGCCATATCATGTCACGTTTATTTGATTGCATGTGATGTTTATCATGTTTTGCATCTTGTTTACTTAGAACGACGGTAGTAAATAAGGTGATCCCTCATACTAATTTCAAGAAGTATTCCCCCTAACTGTGCACCGTTGCGACAGTTCGCTGTTTCAAAACACCACGTGATGATCGGGTGTTTTATTCAGACGTTCACATACAACGGGTGTAAGACAGATTTACACATGCAAACACTTAGGTTGACTTGACGAGCCTAGCATGTACAGACATGGCCTCGGAACACAGAAGACCGAAAGGTCGAGCATGAGTCGTATAGTAGATACGATCAACATGAAGATGTTCACCGACGTTGACTAGTCCGTCTCACGTGATGATCGGACACGGTCTAGTTAAACTCGGATCATGTAATACTTAGATGACTGGAGGGATGTCTAATCTAAGTGGAAGTTCACTAATAATTTGATTAGTTGAACTTAATTATCATGAACTTAGTCTAAAATCTTTGCAATATGTCTTGTAGATCAAATGGCCAACGTAGTCCTCAACTTCAACGCGTTCCTAGAGAAAACCAAGCTGAAAGACGATGGCAGCAACTATACGGACTGGGTCCGGAACCTGAGGATCATCCTCATAGCTGCCAAGAAAGATTATGTCCTACAAGCACCGCTTGGTGACGCACCCGTTCTCCCTGCAGAACAAGATGTTATGAACGCTTGGCAGGCACGTTTCGATGACTACTCCCTCGTTCAGTGCGGAATGCTTTACAGCCTAGAGTCGGGGCTCCAAAAGCGTTTTGAGAGACATGGAGCATATGAGATGTTCGAAGAGCTGAAAATGGTTTTCCAAGCTCATGCCCGGGTCGAGAGATATGAAGTCTCCGACAAATTCTTCAGCTGTAAGATGGAGGAAAACAGTTCTGTCAGTGAGCACATACTCACTATGTCTGGGTTGCATAACCGCTTGACTCAGCTGGGAGTTAATCTCCCGGATGATGCGGTCATTGACAGAATCCTCCAGTCGCTTCCACCAAGCTACAAGAGCTTTGTGATGAACTTCAATATGCAGGGGATGGAAAAGACCATTCCTGAAGTATTTGCTATGCTAAAATCAGCAGAGGTAGAAGTCAGGAAGGAACATCAAGTGTTGATGGTCAATAAAACCACTAAGTTCAAGAAAGGCAAGGGTAAAAAGAACTTCAAGAAGGACGGCAAGGAGGTTGCCGCGCCCGGCAAGCAAGCTGCCGGGAAGAAGCCAAAGAATGGACCCAAGCCCGAGACTGAGTGCTTTTATTGCAAGGGAAGCGGTCACTGGAAGCGGAACTGTCCTAAGTACTTAGCGGATAAGAAGGCCGGCAAAACAAAAAGTATATGTGATATACATGTAATTGATGTGTACCTTACTAGTGCCCGTAGTAGCTCCTGGGTATTTGATACCGGTGCAGTTGCTTACATTTGTAACTCAAAGCAGGGGCTGCGGAATAAGCGGAAACTGGCAAAGGACGAGGTGACGATGCGCGTCGGGAATGGTTCCAAGGTCAATGTGATCGCCGTCGGCACGCTACCTCTGCATCTCCCTTTGGGATTAGTTTTAAACCTTAATAATTGTTATTTAGTGCCAGCTTTGAGCATGAACATTGTATCGGGATCTCGTTTAATTCGAGATGGCTACTCTTTTAAATCTGAGAATAATGGTTGTTCCATTTTTATGAGAGATATGTTTTATGGTCATGCTCCTATGGTGAATGGTTTATTCTTTATGAATCTCGAACGTGATGCTACACATGTTCATAATGTGAGTACCAAAAGAAGTAAGGTTGATAATGATAGTCCCACATACCTGTGGCACTGCCGCCTTGGTCACATAGGTGTCAAACGCATGAAGAAGCTCCACGCTGATGGACTTTTAGAGTCTCTTGATTATGAATCATTTGACACATGCGAACCATGCCTTATGGGTAAAATGACCAAGACTCCATTCTCAGGAACAATGGAGTGAGCAACCGACTTACTGGAAATCATACATACTGATGTGTGCGGTCCAATGAGTGTTGAGGCTCGCGGTGGCTATCGTTATGTTCTCACCCTCACTGATGTTTTAAGTAGGTATGGGTATATCTACTTAATGAAACACAAGTCTGAAACCTTTGAAAAGTTCAAGGAATTTCAGAGTGAGGTTGAAAATCAACGTGACAGGAAAATCAAGTTTCTACGATCAGATCGTGGAGGAGAATACTTGAGTCACGAGTTTGGGGCACACTTAAGAAAATGTGGAATAGTTTCACAACTCACGCCGCCTGGAACACCTCAACGTAATGGTGTGTCTGAACGTCGTAATCGCACTCTGTTAGATATGGTGCGATCTATGATGTCTCTTACCGATTTACCGCTTTCCTTCTGGGGCTATGCTTTAGAGACTGATGCATTCACTTTAAATAGGGCTCCGTCGAAATCCGTTGAGACGACACCGTATGAATTATGGTTTGGAAAGAAACCTAAGCTGTCGTTTCTAAAAGTTTGGGGATGCGATGCTTATGTCAAGAAACTTCAACCTAAAAAGCTCGAACCCAAGTCAGAAAAATGCGTCTTCATAGGATACCCAAAAGAAACTATTGGGTACACCTTCTACCTCAGATCCGAAGGCAAGATCTTTGTTGCCAAGAATGGGTCCTTTCTGGAGAAAGAGTTTCTCTCGAAAGAAGTAAGTGGGAGGAAAGTAGAGCTTGATGAAGTATTACCTCTTGAACCGGAAAATGGCGCAACTCAAGAAAATGTTCCTAAGGTGCCTGCACCGACCAGAGAGGAAGTTAATGATCAAGATACTTCTGATCAAGCCCCTACTGAAATTCGAAGGTCCACAAGGACACGTTCCGCACCAGAGTGGTACGGCAACCCTGTCTTGGAAATCATGCTGTTAGACAACGGTGAACCTTCGAACTATGAAGAAGCGATGGCGGGCCCGGATTCCGACAAATGGCTAGAAGCCATGAAATCCGAGATAGGATCCATGTATGAAAACAAAGTATGGACTTTGACTGACTTGCCCATTGAGCGGCGAGCCATAGAAAATAAATGGATCTTTAAGAAGAAGACAGACGCGGATAGTAATGTGACCATCTATAAAGCTCGGCTTGTCGCTAAGGGTTATCGACAAGTTCAAGGGGTTGACTACGATGAGACTTTCTCACCGGTAGCGAAGCTGAAGTCCGTCCGAATCATGTTAGCAATTGCCGCATTCTATGATTACGAAATATGGCAAATGGATGTCAAAACGGCATTCCTTAATGGTTTCCTTAAGGAAGAATTGTATATGATACAGCCAGAAGGTTTTGTCGATCCTAAGAATGCTGACAAAGTGTGCAAGCTCCAACGCTCGATTTATGGGCTGGTGCAAGCATCTCGGAGTTGGAACATTCGCTTTGATGAGATGATCAAAGCGTTTGGGTTTACACAGACTTATGGAGAAGCCTGCGTTTACAAGAAAGTGAGTGGGAGCTCTGTAGCATTTCTCATATTATATGTAGATGACATACTTTTGATGGGAAATGATATAGAACTCTGGGACAGCATCAAGGCCTACTTGAATAAAAGTTTTTCAATGAAGGACCTTGGAGAAGCTACTTATATATTAGGCATCAAAATCTATAGAGATAGATCGAGACGCCTCATAGGTCTTTCACAAAGCACATACCTTGATAAGATATTGAAGAAGTTCAATATGGATCAATCCAAGAAGGGGTTCTTGCCTGTGTTACAAGGTATGAAATTGAGCTCAGCTCAGTGTCCGACCACGGCAGAAGATATAGAAGAGATGAGCGTCATCCCCTATGCCTCAGCCATAGGTTCTATTATGTATGCCATGCTGTGTACCAGACCTGATGTTAACCTTGCCGTCAGTTTGGTAGGAAGGTACCAAAGTAATCCCGGCAAGGAACACTGGACAGCGGTCAAGAATATCCTGAAGTACCTGAAAAGGACTAAGGAAATGTTTCTCGTTTATGGAGGTGACGAAGAGCTTGTCGTAAAGGGTTACGTCGACGCTAGCTTCGACACAGATCTGGATGACTCTAAGTCACAAACCGGATACGTGTATATTTTGAATGGTGGGGCAGTAAGCTCGTGCAGTTGCAAGCAAAGCGTCGTGCCAGGATCTACATGTGAAGCGGAGTACATGGCAGCCTCGGAGGCAGCACATGAAGCAATATGGGTGAAGGAGTTCATCACCGACCTAGGAGTCATACCCAATGCGTCGGGGCCGATCAAGCTCTTCTGTGACAACACTGGAGCTATTGCACTTGCCAAGGAGCCCAGGTTTCACAAGAAGACAAGGCACATCAAGCGTCGCTTCAACTCCATTCGTGAAAATGTTCAAGATGGAGACATAGAGATTTGTAAAGTACATACGGACCTGAATATAGCAGATCCGTTGACTAAACCTCTCCCTAGAGCAAAACATGATCAACACCAGAATTCTATGGGTGTTCGATTCATCACAATGTAACTAGATTATTGACTCTAGTGCAAGTGGGAGACTGTTGGAAATATGCCCTAGAGGCAATAATAAAAGCATGATAATTGTCTTTATTCATGCTATAATTGTGTTATCCGGAAATCGTAATACATGTGTGAATAACAGACACCGACATGTCCCTAGTGAGCCTCTAGTTGACTAGCTCGTTGATCAACAGATAGTCATGGTTTCCTGACTATGGACACTGGATGTCATTGATAACGAGATCACATCATTGGGAGAATGATGTGATGGACAAGACCCAATCCTAAACATAGCACAAGATCGTATAGTTCGTTTGCTAGAGTTTTCCAATGTCAAGTATATTTTCCTTAGACCATGAGATCGTGTAACTCCCGGATACCGTAGGAGTGCTTTGGGTATGCCAAACGTCACAACGTAACTGGGTGACTATAAAGGTAGACTACGGGTATCTCCGAAAGTGTCTGTTGGGTTACATGGATCAAGACTGGGATTTGTCACTCCGTATGACGGAGAGGTATCACTGGGCCCACTCGGTAATGCATCATCATAATGAGCTCAGAGTGACCAAGTGTCTGGTCACGGGATCATGCATTACGGTACGAGTAAAGTGACTTGCCGGTAACGAGATTGAACGAGGTATTGGGATACCGACGATCGAATCTCGGGCAAGTAACATATCGATAGACAAAGGGAATAGCGTACGGGATTGATTAAATCCTCGACATCGTGGTTCATCCGATGAAATCATCGTGGAGCATGTGGGAGCCAACATGGGTATCCAGATCCCGCTGTTGGTTATTGACCGGAGAGTCGTCTCGGTCATGTCTGCTTGTCTCCCGAACCCGTAGGGTCTACACACTTAAGGTTCGGTGACGCTGGGGTTATGAAGATATGTATATGCAGAAACCCGAATGTTGTTCGGAGTCTCGGATGAGATCCGGGACGTCACGAGGAGTTCCGGAATGGTCCGGAGGTAAAGAATTATATATAGGAAGTGCTATTTCGGGCATCGGGACAAGTTTCGGGGTTATCGGTATTGTACCGGGACCACCGAAAGGGTCCCGGGGGTCCACCGGGTGGGGCCACCTGTCCAGGGGGGCCACATGGGCTGTAGGGAGTGCGCCTTGGCCTAGATGGGCCAAGGGCACCAGCCCCTATAGGCCCATGCGCCTAGGGTTTCCACCATGGAAGAGTCCATGTGGTGGAAGGCACCCCTAGGTGCCTTGGGGGGAGGGAAACCTCCCCTTGGCCGCCGCCCCCCTAGTAGATGCCATCTACTAGGGCCGGCGCCCCCCCTGGCACCCCTATATATAGTGGGGGGAGAGGAGGGATTTTACACCAGCCCCTGGCGCCTCCATCTCCCCCCCGTTACGTCTCTCCCTCGTAGTCTCGGCGAAGCCCTGCTGCTGTGACGCCCTGCATCCACCACCACGCCGTCGTGCTGCTGGATCTTCATCAACCTCTCCTCCCCCCTTGCTGGATCAAGAAGGAGGAGACGTCTCCCGTCCCGTACGTGTGTTGAACGCGGAGGTGCCGTCCGTTCGGCGCTGGTCATCGGTGATTTGGATCACGTCGAGTACGACTACATCATCACCGTTCTTTTGAACGCTTCCGTGCGCGATCTACAAAGGTATGTAGATGCATCTAATCACTCGTTGCTAGGTGAACTCCTAGATGATCTTGGTGAAACGAGTAGGAAATGTTTTGTTTTCTGCAACGTTCCCCAACAATCGGGAGTTTATATCGACTCGACATACGTACATTGGAAAATAATATTATCGGGGAGGGGGTATATCGACCCCCCCCCACGTGTTGAAGTTATCGGGAGGGGTATATCGATGACGACAGACTTGATAAAACATAAGAAAACGAACAAGAAATAAAAATAGGAGAAGAATAAAGGAATAGAGGAGAAGATCGAAGAAAAAAGAAGAACAAAAAGAGGAGAAGAAGAAAGGAATAGTGGAGAAGAAGAAAAAATAGAATTTTTTTTCTATTTTTTCTTCTTCTCCTCTATTTTTTCTTCTTTTTTCCTCTTCTTATTTATTTCTCCACTTCTTACTCTCCTCTTATTCTTTCTTCCTCTTCTTATTTTCTTTTTTCCTATCCTTCTTTTTCTTCTTCTTCCTTCTTAATATCACTTAGCAACTGTTGCAACGATAGGGAGGGGGTGCTCCCGTGGTCTAAAATCCGTCTATGCACGATAGAAAATTCTGAAAAAATACATCTATGATCCCTCGACGTCCCCGCCTCTCTCATGAACAAAAAAATCTGTGAATAAGAAAACATCATGTTCTATGAACAAAAAACATCATATTTCATCCACGTCCGTGCATACATCATATATGTGATCATCTATGAAAAAAACATCATATTCTATTAAAAAATCATTACATATATATATATGAAAAAAACAATTAAGATAACAAGCATATATATCATCATATATATAAAAAACAAGCATATATATGAAAAACAACAAGCATATATATGAAAAACAACAAGCATATATATGAAAAAAAATGCTAGGGAGGGCGCCGGCCGGACCAAGGTGAGGAGGACCGCGGGGTCGGTGGCGAGGATGGCGACGGGGCAATGGGCGCGCGCTCGGGTAGGGGGCAACGGCGACGAAGCGCGAAGCTGGGCAACGACGACGACGGGATCGGGGCAGGGCACAGGCGACGGCGAGGGCGTGGGCAACGGTGGGCGACGGGGCAGGGGCGTGGGCGACGGCGCGAGCGTGGGAAACGGCGGGCGAGGGCGAGGGCGCGGGCGCGCGTCGGGGCAGGGGTGCGGGCG